>NC_052161.1:124535335-124676144 GCF_902713615.1 Scyliorhinus canicula | reverse complement strand
GTGGTGTGGTGTGTGTGTGTGTCGGGTGGTGTGTGTGTGTGTGTGTGTCGGGTGGTGTGTGTGTGTGTGTCGGGTGGTGTGTGTGTGTCGGGTGGTGTGTGTGTCGGGTGGTGTGTGTGTGTCGGGTGGTGTGTGTGTGTGTGTCGGGTGGTGTGTGTGTGTGTGTCGGGTGGTGTGTGTGTGTGTGTCGGGGTGGTGTGTGTGTGTGTGTGTCGGGTGGTGTGTGTGTGTGTGTGTCGGGTGGTGTGTGTGTGTGTGTCGGGTGGTGTGTGTGTGTGTGTCGGGTGGTGTGTGTGTGTGTGTCGGGTGGTGTGTGTGTGTGTGTCGGGTGGTGTGTGTGTGTGTGTCGGGTGGTGTGTGTGTGTGTGTCGGGTGGTGTGTGTGTGTGTGTCGGGTGGTGTGTGTGTGTGTGTCGGGTGGTGTGTGTGTGTGTCGGGTGGTGTGTGTAGGTGTGTGTGTGTGTGTCGGGTGGTGTGTGTGTGTCGGGGTGGTGTGTGTGTGTGTGTGTCGGGTGGTGCGTGTGTGTGTCGGGTGGTGCGTGTGTGTGTCGGGTGGTGCGTGTGTGTGGTGGTGTGCCCTTGTGGCATGTGATGCAAGTGGCGTGTGTGTCTGCAGGCTCGTCTGCTTGTGTGGATGTGCCTGTGCGTTCAGAAGGTTGTACCGAGGGAGTGCGTCTATTAGGTAACGCCGTACCGAGGGAGTACGTCTGTTAGGTAACGCCGTATCGAGGGAGTGCGTCTCTTAGGTAACGCCGTACCGAGGGAGTGCGTCTATTAGGTAACGCCGTACCGAGGGAGTGTGTCTATTAGGTAACGCCGTACCGAGGGAGTGCGTCTATTCGGTAACGCCGTACCGAAGGAGTGGGTCTATTAGGTAACGCCGTACCGAAGGAGTGCGTCTATTAGGTAACGCCGTACCGAGGGAGTGCGTCTATTAGGTAACGCCATACCGAGGGATTGCGTCTATTAGGTAACACCGTACCGAGGGAGTACGTCTATTAGGTGACGACGTACCGAAGGAGTGCGTCTATTAGGTAACACCGTACCGAGGGAGTACGTCTATTAGGTGACGACGTACCGAAGGAGTGCGTCTATTAGATGACGACGTACCGAAGGAGTGCGTGTATTAGGTAACGCCGTACCGAGGGAGTGCGTCTATTAGGTAACGCCATACCGAGGGAGTGCGTCTATTAGGTAACGCCATACCGAGGGAGTACGTCTATTAGGTAACGCCATACCGAGGGAGTACGTCTATTAGGTAACGCCATACCGAGGGAGTGCGTCTATTAGGTAACGCCGTACCGAGGGAGTGCGTCTATTAGGTAACGCCATACCGAGGGAGTGCGTCTATTAGGTAACGCCGTACCGAGGGAGTGCGTCTATTAGGTAACGCCGTACCGAGGGAGTGCGTCTATTAGGTAACGCCATACCGAGGGAGTGCGTCTATTAGGTAACGCCGTACCGAGGGAGTGCGTCTATTAGGTAACGCCATACCGAGGGAGTGCGTCTATTAGGTAACGCCGTACCGAGGGAGTATGTCTATTAGGTAACGCCGTACCGAGGGAGTACGTCTATTAGGTAACGCCATACCGAGGGAGTGCGTCTATTAGGTAACGCCGTACCGAGGGAGTATGTCTATTAGGTAACGCCGTACTGAGGGAGTACGTCTATTAGGTAACGCCGTACCGAGGGAGTGCGTCTATTAGGTAACGCCGTACCGAGGGAGTGCGTCTATTAGGTAACGCCGTACCGAGGGAGTGCGTCTATTAGGTAACGCCGTACCGAGGGAGTGCGTCTATTAGATGACAGGAGTTTTCTGTCTGCAAAGTGGTTGCTGCATTTCCTACACTCCAACAGTAACTGCACTTCAGAAATACTTCGCTCGTTGCAAAAGGCTTTGGGATATTATTAGATCGTGAAATATGCTATAGAAATGCAAGTCTTTCTCTCTTTTACCCCCACCCCCCTCAATTGGTCTTGTGTGCCTCAGGAATATATTGGGTGTAATGAGCCAGGAGTGGGCTAGGGATCCGATGCTGCTAAAGTGATTAAGTGGACTCCTATTGCATGAATCCCTGTGCTAATTAACTTTTTCTTGCCTCCAAACTCCCCCGTCCCCAAAATCAGCTCTTGGAACAGGCCCTGGTGATTGAAGAACAGCTGCGGAGAGCTGCTTACCTCAACATGAGCCAGGATCCCAATCACCCTGCCATGGCCCTCAACGCACGCTTTGCCGAGGTCGAATGCTTAGCCGAGAGTCACCAGCACCTCTCCAAGGAGTCTCTGGCCGGTAACAAGCCTGCCAACGCTGTGCTGCACAAAGGTTTGTCGCGTGAGCTCGGGCACCCCCTCCCGTCTACCTCCCGCCTCCACACTGACCATTCAGACAGGTCCTGGACATCGTAGAGATAAGAGATTAGTTTCAGCATCACTTGCACTGACTGCCCCGCAATATCAACTTGTAAAAAATGTTCCTTTTTAGCGCATCTGCTAATAAATTCAGCTTTTTGTAATGAAGTGCCTCTGGTGTAATTGTGATCTTAATTTATTTTTTGGATGTCATATATTTAATGTGAAGGGCTAGAGGTACATTGTTGTCACACACTGCCTCAAACTGGCTGAAAAGCCCACTCTGCTGGTACCCATTGGCCATTTGAGATGAGTCCAGCCAGTCTTGGCTTAGTTCATCATGGGTCTGAGTTACATTAACTGGCGGCAGGTTAACTGGTATGAAAAAGTTATATTGAAGCAACCAAGGGGGCACTTTTTGAAGCTGAAGAGTTAATATACTGTTTGGCGGTATGGTTTACTCTACCTAACCCCTTGCTGTAATGTACCTGTCCTGGGAGTGTTTGATGGGGACAGTGTAGAGGGAGCTTTACTCTGTATCTAACCCCGTGCTGTACCTGTCCTGGGAGTGTTTGATGGGGACAGTGTAGAGGGAGCTTTACTCTGTATCTAACCCCGTGCTGTACCTGTCCTGGGAGTGTTTGATGGGGACAGTGTAGAGGGAGCTTTACTCTGTATCTAACCCCGTGCTGCACCTGTCCTGGGAGTGTTTGATGGGGACAGTGTAGAGGGAGCTTTATTCTGTATCTAACCCCGTGCTGTGCCTGTCCTGGGAGTGTTTGATGAGGACAGTGTAGAGGGAGCTTTACTCTGTATCTAACCCTGTGCTGTACCTGTCCTGGGAGAGTTTGATGGGGACAGTGTAGAGGGAGCTTTTGTCTGTATCTAACCCTGTGCTGTTACCTGTTCTGGGAGAGTTTGATGGGGACAGTGTAGAGGGAGCTTTTGTCTGTATCTAACCCTGTGCTGTTACCTGTTCTGGGAGAGTTTGATGGGGATGGTGTAAAGCGAGCTTTTCTCTATCTAGCCCCGTGCTGTACCTGTCCTGGGAGTGTTTGATGGGGACAGTATAGAGGGAGCTTTACTCCATATTTAACCTGTCCTGGGAGAGTTTGGGAGTTTAACCCCGTGCTGTCCTTGTCCTAGGAGTGTTTGATGGGTCAGTGTAGAGGGAACATTACTCTGTATCCAACCCTGTGCTGTATTTGCCCTGGGAGTGTTTGATGGGGACAGTGTAGAGGGAACATTACTCTGTATCCAACCCTGTGCTGTATTTGCCCTGGGAGTGTTTGATGTTTCAAAATAAAAAGCCTTCCTATCTCCAGGAGAAATGTCCCTTGCTTTGACCAGAAAATTGACAAAGAAAAGTTAATATTTTGTGTTGCTCTAGTTTTACATAGAATTTGTAGCACACAATTAGGGCGTTCGCTCTAACTGTCCTTTGCTCCACATCAGCCACCTCTCACCCTATCAGCAAACCCTATCCTTTTTCCCCTCATCTTTATCAAGCTTTTCCACAAACACATCTATGTTATTTGCCTCACCCACTCCCTGCGGCAGCGAGTTCCACGTTCTAATCATGCTCTGTCTAAAGATGTTTCTGCTGACTTCCCGATTGGATTATCTTGAATATAGGAGCCCGAGTTCTTGTCTTCTCCTCAAGTGAGGACATCTTTGCCTATCTTAGCCAACACATTAATAATCTTTAAGGCTTCTATCAGGTCACCTCTGCTGTTTCTGGAGATAAGTGCTCCAGCCTGTTCAATCTTTCCTGATGAGTATAAGATCTCTGTTGTGGCTTATTCTAGTAAAGTTTCTCCAGTGCCTCCTAGATGCTTTTTATAATGTGGAGACCGACCATGCGCAGTAATTGTGTGGTGTAACCCTGCTAATCACCAACAGACCAGAGACTTGGGATCAAAGCTGCGTTTCTAACTTTGTTTGTCTCAGTGCCTCACACTGGGGACATCATTTACCAGCCATGATGCCAGGAGAAGCAGTCGGTTCTTTGCTTTTTGATTCATTGTGGAAGTTCGACGAGAACCAAATAAATCTACTGAAGTGGGTTTGTTTAAGCTTCAAATGGAGGGACAGCAATCTAAAACCAGCACCACCTGAATGGATGACTCAGTTTCAGCCTCTGCTCAAAGAAGGAGATTTTGGCAGCTGTACAAATCTTTCAGTATTTGGGCCTGATCTGTATTTCCTCATTTTGTCCATTGATGTACAGCCTGCTGATCCCACAAGGGGGCAGACATGGATTACATTAGTTACTCTGCAGAGGAAGGTTTTGAATTTGGGGTATACTGTACAATAAACGGAGGATATACTCTGTACCGTAAAGGGAATATACTCATTCTGTACAGTACATGGGGATATACGCTACAGTACACAAGATATACTTGCTCTGTACATACATGGGGGGGGGGGGGGGGATATACTTACTCTGTACACTATTGGGGGGAGATAATCCACAGTACAGGGGACATATTCATACACGGGGATATACTCATTTTGCACAGTATGGGGGATATACTTGTTCTGTACACTACATGGAGATACACTCATACTGTACAGTGTGGGGGCGGCGGGGGTGGGATATGCTCATTATGTGCAGTACGGAGAGGGGATATACCATTCGGTATTGTACAGTTTTATTTGCTCTCCTAAGCTCTTGAGCGTGTTGCCACTTCCCAATTCTGTGTCTACCCTTCCTGAATTCTGTGTTTGAATCTGGAATCAGGTTTCCACTCATCACAGTGCAGAACCACCCTTATCAAAGCCATCAATGATATCCTCTTGAATGACTAAGGTAAATCCTTAGTAAAGGTAAACCCTACCCCACTCCTGAATCTGTCTGCAGATCTTTGACCTGCTATCCTCCTCCAACACCACTCCATCATCATCATCATCATCCAGCTGGTTGGGGCGCCACTTACCCGGTTCCGTTCTTACTCTGGACACTCCAGCAATTCTCATTTACTTGTTGCCTCTTGGTGTCATCATCAGGTTCCGCGTGTAGTCTTAGTGACACCCAGGTCAAACTCATCACCTTCCTCTCCACTGCTTCAATGATCAGACTGTGAGTCCGACGTTCACTCTAACCCCGTTCCCTAGGCATTGACTCCATCCGTCTCCCTGGCCACAGTCGGTGAAGCAGCACCAAGGTGTTCACAACCTCGGTGTCACGTTTGACCCCGAGATGACCTTTCAGTCACACCTGCCTCATCATTTAGACGGCCTGTTTCCATCTTCATAAACCTGCCTCACTTCATCTGCTGTTGAAATCTTGTTTTTAAAAAAAATAAATCTAGAGTACCCAATTCATTGTTTTCCAATTAAGGGACAATTTAGCGTGGCCAATCCACCTAGCCTGCACATCTTTGGGTTGTGGGGGCGAAACCCACGCAAACACGGGGAGAATGTGCAAACCCCACACGGACAGTGACCCAGAGCCAGGATCAAACCTGGGACCTCGGTGCCGTGAGGCAGCAGTGCTAACCACTGCACCACTGTGCTGCCCTACTGTTGAAATCTTCACTCTTAACATTGCTCTTCAATGCCTATTCCAGTGCACTCCCGGCCAGATTCTCACATTCTACCCTTCGAAGATTTGAAGTCATTCAAAACCCTGGCCAAGTAGGGGAACGGGCAGCAAGGGTCCTGTTCACACATCACCCCTGTGTTTATTCCTGGTCCAGCAATGTAGCAATCTAAAAATTCTCATCCTTGGTTCCAAATCCCCCCAGGACCTCGCCCCTCCTTATCTCTATAACCCCCTCAAGCCCTGCAGCCTTCTCAGATTTCCACGCCCCTCCAATTCCAATTGTATCCCAGTTTAATTGCGCCTTCAGCTGCCAGGGTCCAGCGCTCTGGAATTCTTTCCCTAAATCTCTCCACCTCTCTCACCTCCGTTATGTCACCCTTTAAAACTTACCTCTTTGCCCGATCTTCTACTCTCACTGAGCTAGTAATCTAGAGACTTGGGGTAACACCAGGCAGCACTGTTGCTTCACAGCTCCAGGGTTCCGGGTTCGATTCCCGGCTTGGCTCACTGTCTGTGCGGAGTCTGCACGTCCTCCCCGTGTCCGCGTGGGTTTCCTCCGGGTGCTCCGGTTTCCTCCCACAAGTCCCGAAAGACGTGCTTGTGAGGTGAATTGGACATTCTGAATTCTCCCTCTGTGTACCCGAACAGGTGCCAGAATGTGGCGACTAGGGGCTTTTCACAGTAACGTCATTGCTGTGTTAATGTAAGCCTGTTTGTGACAATAAAGATTATTATTATTATGCTCTGGGGACTCCGGTTCAAATCCCACCAATTCAATAAAACTCAGGGATTGAAAGTCTAACAATGACTGTGAATCCATTGCCGATTGTTGTAGAAATCTGGTTCACGGATGTCCTTTAGGGAAGGAAATCTGCCAACCGTACCTGGTCTGGCCTACATGTGACTCCAGATCCACAGAAACTCTCAAAAGCCCTCTGAAATGGAGGGTGGGTTAGGGATGGGCAATAAACGCTGGCACAGTGAACAACGCCCACATCCTTCGAATTAATTAAAACATTTTAAAATGTGGTTAATGCCTGCTTATGTGGTTTGGCGTCACATTTTGTCTGAAGCACCTGGAGCATTTTACATTAAACTTTCTGTCAAAATGCAAGTTGTTATTTTGCATTGTACCCAGGGGATAATGTACTCCTTATTTTGTAACCTGCTTCTTATACTGAAGTAGTTATTTGGGGTAATTAGCTTCCCCTCTCATCCCCTGCTGATTGCGGAAAGGATGGTGCTGGAGAATATTTATAATTGTGTAACAGCAGTAGGTCTGGTTTTCAATCATTTAACTGATTGACTCTACTGGTGCAATGTAACGTCAAATCCCTAATTTTAATACGGGACAACAGTGACGTGGGATGATCCCTGATACTTTTGAACACTGAATATTCAGCTCTCCCTTAATTGGAAAAAAATGAATTGAGCTCTCTAAATTTATGAGGAAATCTCAGAAAGCCAGGTAAAAAGGAACAGACTCCCCCTTGTGGTTATGGCAGTGCCTGATCCCTAGAGGCCAGGATGGTCAGATTTAAACTCCTGTCCTGTGCTGAGTTAGCCTAGGCTACATCTGACAGTGGGTTAGAAAGGCCAGTATAGGATGAAGGCGGAGTTTAATTCTCGCTCCCTCCCTCCCAGGTTAAGGAGCTTTTAATTGAAGTCTGGTTTATACCTGCTAACTTGGTGCAGGTTGAGGGCTGCAGGTTGGCACAGTGGTTAGCGCTGCTGCCTCAGCACCAGGGACCCGTGTTTGATTCCGGCCTTGGGTGACTGTGCGGAGTCTGCACTTTCTCCCCGTGTCTGCGTGGGTTTCCTCCGGGTTCCTCCCACAGTCCAAGATGTGCAGGTTAGGTGGGGTTACGGAGATAGGGCGGGGGAGTGGGCCTAGGTAAGGGTGTTCTTTCGGAGGGTCGATGGGTCGAATGGCCTCCTTTGCACAGTAGGAATTCTATGGTTCTAGATTGGAATGGATCCTGTTCTGAACCAGTAACAAACCACTGTTTGGTGAAGAGCATCTTCCGCTCAATGCCATTCTCTCGGCCTCCACCAGCAGTCAGAGGGGGAGATGCGGTACTGCCTAGTAGTTACAAAACAAAACAATGATTGGGATGTGTGTGTAGCTGGAAAGACCGGCATTGCCCTGTCCTTGTTTCTCTGCGGTGATGGTGGGAAGCATGGTCTGCCTTCCTGAACCATTACAGTCGCAGGTTTTTGATCCAACTGAATGTATTGCTCGACTACATTAGAGGGAAACAGATTCCATCACCTTCGGAGGGGAGCGGAGTCACTTTTAGGCATTGCCTGGGAAAGGTTTCTTGAAGGAGCAATTGGGATTTATGACCGTCTGATAGCTTCGTGGACAATTTACTGACAGCGACCTTTACTTCCATACTTTTTAAACTGGATTTGAATTCTCAAAGAACTGCAACGGTATTTGAACCCCTGCTCTCTGGGTTACTGGTCCAATAACATTTATCATTACAACACAATACCCAAACCTGTATGTACAACAGCCAATTATCTGTTCCGGTTTCCATGTTATTCTGTGATTTATTCTGCATAATCGATCAGAGTGTATTTTCCCAGTCCACACGCAAATATTTTCGTCTTGCTCGAGGAAAGCAGCAAAATTGAATCCAGATAAAGGAGGAGAAACTGAGATTAAATATTAAAGGTGAAGCTGTGTATCCAGAGCGGGGGTCAAGTGTTTTATAAAATGACTGCCTCTTATGGTTGACCCTTCTTCCTGGCCCCTGTTCCTGGTGCTCTCTCAGTGCCCCTCTGGGATGTTGCTGTGCTGGGTACTTGGTGCATGGTGTTACTGTGGCTTAAGGAGCTACAGACTGACCGAAGGCCAGCTATGAGCGTTGCCAGTTGTTATTGGGAAGTGTTGACGCTGTGCCACCCCCCCCTCCTACTGAAACCCTGGCCCTGAGCTCCTCGCCCTGTGTTTGCTTTCTGTTTCTTTCAGTCCTCAATCAACTGGAGGAGCTCCTGAGCGACATGAAGGCGGATGTGACGAGATTACCCAACATGCTGTCCAGGGTCCCACCTGTGGCAGCTCGGCTCCAGATGTCAGAGCGAAGCATCTTGAGTAGACTGGCAAATCGGGGAAATGAACCACAACAGCAGGTGAGAACCCGGTCCAGGGCATTGCGATGAGACACTTCTGGGAGTTGTGGGGACTGGTAATCACCTTGTGATTGCCCTGCCTTGTGGGCTATCAGTCTGATATAATCAGGAGGGTTGTTTATTGGAAGACCTCGATTCTCCCAATCAGCCGTGGATGGGACAGCCAGAGTCAGTGTCAATGTTCTGTGTTTATTCTATTTTTTATGTTTATTTTCTACCTATAACTGTGCAGCGTATTAGTGCTGGGGATTGGAATACACATTGAGTTTCAAGTGTCCCCTCAAACCAGGACAGGTACAGCACGGGGTTAGATACAGAGTAAAGCTCCCTCTACACTGTCCCCATCAAACACTCCCAGGACAGGTACAGCACGGGGTTAGCTACAGAGTAAAGCTCCCTCTACACTGTCCCCATCAAACTCTCCCAGGACAGGTACAGCACGGGGTTAGATACAGAGTAAAGCTCCCTGTACACTGTCCCCATCAAACACTCCCAGGACAGGTACAGCACGGGGTTAGATACAGAGTAAAGCTCCCTCTACACTGTCCCCATCAAACACTCCCAGGACAGGTACAGCACGGGGTTAGATACAGAGTAAAGCTCCCTCTACACTGTCCCCATCAAATACTCCCAGGACAGGTACAGCATGGGGTTAGATACAGAGTAAAGCTCCCTCTACACTGTCCCCATCAAATACTCCCAGGACAGGTACAGCACGGGGTTAGATACAGAGTAAAGCTCCCTCTACACTGTACCCGTCAGACACTCCCAGGACAGGTACAGCACGGGGTTAGATACAGAATAAAGCTCCCACTACACTGTCCCCATCAGACACTCCCAGGACATGTACAGCACGGGGTTAGATACAGAGTAAATCTTCCTCTACACTGTCCCCATCAAACACTCCCAGAAAAGGTACAGCACGGGGTTAGTTGCAGAATAAACCTCCCTCTACACTGACCCCATCAAACACTCACAGGACAGGTACAGCACAGGGTTAGATACAGAGTAAAGTTCCCTCTACACTGTCTCCATCAAACGCTCCCAGGACAGGTACAGCACGGGATTAGATACAGAGTAAAGCTCCCTCTACACTGTCCCCATCAAACACTCCCAGGCCAGGTACAGCATGGGGTTAGATACAGAGTGAAGCTCCCTCTACACTGTCCCCATCAAACACTCCCAGGGCAAGTACAGCACGTGGTTAGATACAGAGTAAAGCTCCCTCTACACTGTCCCCATCAAACACTCCCAGGCCAGGTACAGCATGGGGTTAGATACAGAGTGAAGCTCTCTCTACACTGTCTCCATCAAACACTCCCAGGACAGGTACAGCACGGGGTTAGATACAGAGCAAAGCTCCCTCTCCACTGTCCCCATCAAATACTCCCAGGACAGGTACAGCACGGGGTTAGATACAGAGTAAAGTTCCCTCTACACTGTCCCCATCAAACACTCCCAGGACAGGTACAGCACAGGGTTAGATACAGAGTAAAGTTCCCTCTACACTGTCCCCATCAAACACTCCCAGGACAGGTACAAGACAGGGTTAGATACAGAGTAAAGCTCCCTCTACACTGTCTCCATCAAACGCTCCCAGGACAGGTACAGCACGGGATTAGATACAGAGTAAAGCTCCCTCTACACTGTCCCCATCAAACACTCCCAGGCCAGGTACAGCATGGGGTTAGATACAGAGTAAAGCTCACGGTAGCATGGTGGTTAGCATCAATGCTTCACAGCTCCAGGGTCCCAGGTTCGATTCCCGGCTGGGTCACTGTCTGTGTGGAGTCTGCACGTCCTCCCCGTGTGTGTGTGGGTTTCCTCCGGGTGCTCCGGTTTCCTCCCACAGTCCAAAGATGTGCGGGTTAGGTGGATTGGCCATGCTAAATTGCCCGTAGTGTAAGGTTAATGGGGGGATTGTTGGGTTACGGGTATACGGGTTACGTGGGTTTAAGTGGGGTGATCATTGTTCGGCACAACATCGAGGGCCAAAGGGCCTGTTCTGTGCTGTACTGTTCTATGTTCTAAAGCTCCCTCTACACTGTCCCCATCAAACACTCCCAGGACAGGTACAGCACGGGGTTAGATACAGAGTAAAGCTCCCTCTACACTGTCCCCATCAAACACTCCCAGGACAGGTACAGCACAGGGTTAGATACAGAGTGAAGCTCTCTCTACACAGTCCCCATCAAACACTCCCAGGATAGGTACAGCACGGGGTTAGATATAGAGTAAAGGTTCTTCTACACTGTCCCATCGAACAGCCCAGTGTTTGAGGGGGGGGCTGTGAGGGCGGGATCACATCTGACTGTGATGCTCCCCAATGTTGACAGCTCTGAGCAGAACTATGTGGTCTCGGTTAATGCGTCAACACCTTCAGATGGTTGGAGGGGGACATGCTGCAGTTAAAGTTTTGATTTAATTGTGTGAACAGTTCCAGATGTTGAGTTTGATGATCTGAGCTATTTCTGTTTAAACTAACCATCTTTTACAGCCATTCCCACAGGGTCACTATGGAGCAGCCCAGATGTACAGTAACACCTTTGGACCCGCTTTTCGAGGGCCAGGATCTGGAACCCTCATTAACTACAACCAGATGCCCCTGGGGCCCTATATCAGTGGTATGTATGTTCGAGAAATGCACCTCCTGCCTTTAAATCCTGCAAACAAAAGGCTGGCACCCATCAGAGTTGGCATGAAGCTGTTGGATTAAGTGGTACACAGGAGGAAATCTGTGTCTCTGTGACCCAAGTCCCACACCCACATAGTTCACTGTTAACTAGTCCTGTCCCGGTATCTATGGATGGACAATAAATGCTGTCCTTGCCAGTGATACCCACATTCTAAACAATGATAAAAACATTGATAGACTGAGAAGGTCATTTTATCCCCTGATTAAATGGATGGAATCTGACCTGTCACTCCTCCTGACCACATGGTTAGGGTTAGGGCAGGGGTGGGCAAACTTTTCCGTGCAAGGGCCACATTCAGAAATTCACAATTTTAAAGGGCCGCATAGTATATTAAGTAAAATAATGAATATTTAAAATAGCCAAAATAAAAGGTTTTTTTAAAAAAAAAGCAATTCATTTTTATTAATTAATATTTTAAAGTAGAAACTTTACATGAAACACATGTTGTGCCAAGCAATGATCACCCTACTTAAGTCAACGTATCCACCCTATACAGTAACCCAACAGCCCCCCCCATTAACCTTAAAATAAAAAAATTAAAATTAAAAATTTTTTTTTTTAATGACTTGATCTTGGTGGGCCGCATAAAGACCTTTGGCGGGCCGCATGCGGTCCGCGGGCCGTAGTTTGCCCACCCCTGGGTTAGGGTTTCCTGATCTGGATCAGGACATCTCGATCATCGTTTTTTAAAAATGTAGTGACTTTTTTTTCCAATTTAAGGGGCAATTTAGCCTGGCCAATCTGTCTACCTTGCACATCTTTTTGGGGTTGTGGGCGATGAGGCCCGCGCAGACACAGGGAGAATGTGCAAAACTCCACACGAACAGTGATCTCCAACATTTCTTTGTGCAATTTTGTCTAGAGTAAATAAATGTGCAGAGGTGAAATTTAGGATTGAAGATCGAAAATGATCAGCGCATCATTGAAACGTGGAGCTTTAATTACTCAACATAGTTTCTTTTTTAGATAAAACTAAAATGACTCTGCGAGGAAAATTGTGCAACATGTAGTGGGGGTTTAAAACAATCCAAATCTGGCCTCTTGCGCATCCTCCCTTCCTTTTGCCCCACCTTGATGGCTGTGCGTTCAAGTGTAAGCACCCTAAACCCTTCCTGAACCCAACTCTCCTTGCTCCTTTAAAATGGTCCTTAAAAAACCCACCTCTTTGATCACCTGTCCTAATATTGCCATCTTCGACTGTATTGAGTCTATTGTCTAATCACCCTACTGTGAAGAATCAGGGGTCTTTCACGCTGAAACTGCGACATAAATGCAAATTACTGTGGTTTGAAAGATAAACATAAATTTTCCAAGTAAAAGAAAAGTTTATTAAAGTAATTCTGCTCGTTTGCAGCAACCACGAATATTTCGGCTTTGAGTGTCCCAGATAAAAAGCTCTTAACGGAAGGATTCGACGCAAGAGAGAAGAAAGATAAAGTCAGTGATGTAATCTGCATCGAGGATTGATGACAGGGTTCCCAAGGGCAGCTCCCAGACTACGGGCAGTCGATGGGGTCACCGTACTCCTAATCATCTTTAAACTTTGTCGGATTACAAACTGTTTTCATCTTGGGAGGGGGAGGGGGGGGGGGGGGGGGGGGGGGCTCTACTCACTTGTACATATTTGCACTTTTTTCGCACGTTGATGGAAGGCTTTTCCTGTTACATTGACTATTGTGCCAGGGAGGGTAACTCCAGAGGTTAGGGGCGGGGGACCAAAAGATGAGAAAAGCATGATCCTTACCAGAGTTTCTAAACTCTGGCTTATCAAACCGAGTCTATAGATTGTGCATCACATAATAGCCCGAGTGCCATCATTAATCACCCATTACCGTCAGTATCCTCCAGGCCCAAAGTGAATCCCAACTCGTGGTCAACATTGACCTCAAAGGGTATAGGATTTTGGGCATTCTCATGGGGAAAAGGGGGTGTGGTTCTGCTTTGTGCTGTGGAACCATTTGGGGGAACTTGGGGAACCCCCTGATTTAACCATATTGTTAACCAGACTAACCATATAGTTAGTCTGCCTCTGGGGAGTGCTCTGCATTCCAAGTAGGGCACCCATAGCCCACAGGTTGTACATTATCCAGGTTTAGTTCAGCCTCGTTTGGAACAAGGTATTTCTCCACTTTGTCCTGGTGAAAGGGGTTCAGAATTATCCTCAGCTTGTCTCCCAGATTTTAGCTGGGCAATGCAATTGGTATCCCCTTACATCCCCCTCCACGTTTGCAAATGGAGTGATGGAACAAAAAAATAGTGCCATTGGATGCAGTGTGCCGATTACCATTTAGTATTATGAAGGGGATTTGCCAGGACTGGACACCGATGATCCGAGAAGGACCACATGCCTAGAAGGTGTTCCTGATTACAATAACCAATACAATGCTGTACCCAGAGGTCCTTGTGTGTTACTGGGAGCTCAGAGGTGTTTGACCAGAATTATTCTGTCCCTTTTAATGGGTTAGTGGGTCAAGGCACCACCCATGCATTGGGTAGAGACGTGAACTAGGTTTCACTCTGGTGCATGCCCAGTTTGCTAATCTGTGTGGCGGTGGGCTCCAGGTTGGGGGGGGGGGGGGGGGGGGGGGGGTTGCGAGTCCTCAATGCCAAAGTTATTTTTCCATATGTGTAGTCAGCACCTTCTGTTGGAAAGTCTGAGTGAAGGTGAGAGCAGGATTGATCTCAGCAACGTGGGTCTCCCTCTGACCTCCCAACACTCATGCGTGAAGAATGGTAGTTGGACAAGATAGTGGTTGATGCCTGGGACCCTTGCACCTGGCACTTGCAGACTTTCATTCAGTGCCATGACTTATTGTTCCTTGTATCCCTTGCTCTATGTTTACTTTCTCTCATTCTTTTCCCTCCCGTGCTTCCTCCCATCCTCATTTCTGTCCCTCCTTTGCTTGATATTTCCCTTCCCACCTTTGTTCCATATCCCCATACCTCCTCTGTAAAGATGCTGACTGCTTGCTGAGGTATGTGTCCTATGGGAGTCAGTGCCTGTTCGCTGTGAGAATCTGCAATACATTCAATGGGGGGATCAAGAGCTGGGGAAAGGGGGCACGGTATTACAGTGGAGACCGATCCTTCAGTTGTTTCCAGTGTAAGACACCAGTCTGCACATGGCCAGGGTCCCATTGGTGTTCGTGTCCATCAAACACGCTGGCCCAACCCACCAATCACAAGTGATCCTGATTCTTGGGAGGGGTAGAAGGTTAATTTTAAGAAAAGGTTATCCCCAATTTCCTGAGCCAATCAGTTAATCTTGAGAATTTGAAGCAAAATTAGAGCTAAACTAGCAAGTACCAGAATCACCTGGTGATGATGAACACCACGGTGGTTCTGCTTTCATATTGTGCTGGTTTCCTGCTCACTCCTGGTTCAGCTGTCTCTACCCGCTCCTTTTCCAGTCCAATATAAATTAGGGAGTTAGTGTGAGGATGATTTGATAAAGGATCTTTTTGCTTAACAGTATTGTGTTATAAATGGTATTGCTCACTTGATGTAATACATGGGGAAACCAACTGACAGAAATCCCAGCCATTTTGCACAATATCCAATAAAAATTCCAATGTTTTAACTGATTTTTTTTAAAAACAGTACCTTGTAAGGTGTTATTGTACTTTGCAATTCTGTACAGAATATTACTGCTGTTAAACTTAATAAGCTATTTGGTAAGAAAGTCTTTTCCCAATTGAAAAGCTTTAAACCTGACTGTATAAACTCAAAGTGCATCTTAATACAGTCTCTAAAATCACAGATTTGTGCTTCTGACTCTTTTACTCTAATCCTCTTTGCATTAGTCCTGCGGTTGGAGCCTGTAAATCCTCCCTCCACTTTCCATTTGAGTAAATACTATTGCTAGTCTGCAACAGGAGTGGGTGAATTATAGGGGTGGAGGGGATAGTTATAGTCTATTGCAGTGACCCAGGACTCGATGAGGTTCAATCAGCCGACTGCTAAATCAGTAGTTAGTAAGAATCAAGTGAAGCTAGGATTGGATTTGGCCGTGAATCCCTTGCCCATAAATCACTCTCTAAAGTCACCTAAATAATGGTCAATTAGGTATGATACTGGGCGATTTAGAAGGTTGCAGGCGTTTATGAAACTAACTATCAGGAAGTGATCCCCAAAAAGATTTCCTGAGAGATTAAGCAAGTTCAACTCAATACTGACCTCTCCAATCTGGTCTTTCGAGTGAATTTGATCACTCCAAATGGGGAAGACAATGAGGTTCAGAATCAATTAACTGGAGCTAACTGAAAGCAGAACACGTGAGATATTTTGAAACTTTGTTAAATTTTTCACTGTGTAAAAGGTACATAATGGTTTATTGATCAAGTCCTGGCATCAAATCTAGAATGGTGGGTTCTTACAGAGCTTTGGTCAGACAGCAGGTGGAGTGCTCTGCATTCAATTGCAGCACCGGAAGGATTTATTGATCTTGGGAGGGGGAAAAGAGAATTCCGTCCACATTCATTGGAATGATACCAAAGCTTCAAGGGTTAAATTAATGAGGAAATCTTGACTAAACCTAACTCTATTTCCTTGAGTTTAGAAGACTGAAGGATGATCTGAACGATGTGTTTAAAGTGATAAAGGGATTTGACAAAGAGGATGCAGAGAAACTATTTCCTGTGGTGGGGGAATTGGGAACAATCTTAAAATTAGAGCAAAGCCATTGAGCAAAATGAGGAAGTGCTTTTTCACACAAGGGCAGAGGAGACCTGAACTGATGATCCCAGAATGTGGAGATGCTGGCGTAGGACTGGGGTGAGCACAGTAAGAAGTCTTCCAACACCAGGTTAAAGTCCAACAGGTTTGTTTTGCTCACTAGCTTTCGGAGCACTGTTCCTTCATCAGGGGAGTCTCTCTCACCACCCACCTGGTGAAGGAGCTGTGCTCCAAAAGCTAGTGATCCAAACAAACCTGTTGGACTTTAACCTGGTGTTGTAAAACTTCTTACGATGTTCCCAGAAGGCACCGGATAGTTGGGTGTTGGGATGGAAAAGGAAGCTTTCCGATAGATTTTTAAAGGGATAAAGATCGTACAATCTGTATCTCAAATGGAGTTGTCTTCTGGTTGAAAAACACTGCATTAAATGCAACTGTCACTACAGTTTTGAGTCGGAATGGGGGAAACAGCAGAAAGTGAACTGTGACTAAATGGAAAAAAATTCTCTGATGGGGAGGGGGGACGCACACAGACCATATGTAAGAATTGAGTGTTCCATTGCTTGATGAGCACATTCGTTCTTCCCTATAAATTTGCTAAACATGCAATCATAATGCAGATGATAACACTACATCCAAGGCTGAATTTATTCCGGTTCTACTTTGAAGATTCACACTTCCATTTATTTGATGTCAGAGGATGCACTGATTATTAAAAGGGGACATTTTATATTATATAATGTGCAGTGTATCATTTTTATTAAGGTGGAGCTGTGTTCTTTCAAGGAAACAAATGTTTAATTGCCAAGTAAACAGCTTGAGTTTGTTCAGTGTTTAATTGTCTTTTTATTCTCATGGGATAGGAGTTATCAACAAGACCAGCATTTTTTTTAAGAGTTCAAATCCCACGAAGACACAATGAGAATTTTAAACATCTGGAATAAAGGATTGAGCAATGGTCTTGAAACTACATGATTGTTAGAAACCAGCCTGGCTCACTAATATCCTTTAGAGAAAGAAATCAGACATTGAACTAGGCGCCTAATTTGTACATGACAAAGCACACTCTACAATGTCCTCCTTACAAACCTCTGGGGGCTTGTGACAACTAGACTTAGTTCCCAAACTCTTCCATTACCTGTGGTGGCATCACATTGATAGACAGCTAGGAGGGAGTGGTCCTGGAACTGCTCAACACTAACTCTAAAAGCCATGAGGCATCAGGTCAAGTATGGGCAAGGAAACGTCCTATTGACTGCCCTTCCTCACCTTCTGATTCAATAGTTCTCCATGGAACAAGCACTAAGGGGAGTGGGGACAAAGTCTCATCTTCACATTGAGGACACCCTCCATTGTGCTGTTTGGTACCCCACACTAAGATAGGATAGATTGACAACAGATCTAGCAGCTCAAAACTGGGCATCCATGAGGTGCTGGGGGTCATCAGCAACAGCAGAATTGTATTCCCCACAACGTGTAACCTTGAGGCAGATCCTCCACTCTACAATTACCATCGAGCCTGGTTCAAAGATTTAGCGGAAGAACATGGCAGCAGCAGCTGACATACCTAAAAATTAGATGCCAACCTAGTGAAGCTACAAGACAGAACATGTATATTATACAATGGTAGAAGCATGCTATGTAGTCAGATCTAAGGAATCCCACAACCAGAGGATCAGAATGTATGCACTGCAATCTTGCCACATCCCGTGGTGAACAAGTAAATGACTAACTGGAGGAGGCGCAGTCTCCATGAACATGCTTCTATATTTGATGACAGAGAAGCCCGTACATCAATGCAAAAGACAAGGCTGAAATATCTGCAACCATCTTCAGCAGGAAGTGCCATGTGAAGACGCCATCTCAGTCTCTCTTCACACTATCCCCCAACACAGAAGTCAGCACCAATTCGATTAATTCCAACTGCGATCATATGGCTGAGCACACTGGATATCATAAAAAGCTATGGGCCCTGACAACACTGCTGAAGACCTGTGCTATAAATGCAGCTAACTCATCGCCTGTGAAATACCTTGGGACATTTTACTATGTTATGTGCCATATAAATGCAAACTGTTGCTGTTTTATTGAAGCACATGTGCATACAACATATACATGAATATTGTATGTAAAAAAAATAATAGATGGTTACAGAAGGAGGCCATTTGACTCATCAAGTTCTGTGCAAGAACAATTTAATTAGCCCCAATCTGTCACCTCCTCTGCTAATTCTTCTGCTAATTGGAACAGTTTCTATCTACTCTGTCCAGACCACTCATGACCCCTATCAAATCTCCATACTCTTTTCTTCAACTTACCTACATAGCTGAAGTTCCGCTATCCCTGGACCCATTTTCAGATTGTTACTGCACCTGTTTCAAAGCGTTCACATTCTTCCCACAGTCCAAAGATGTGCGGGTTAGGTGGATTGGCCATGCTAAATTGCCCGTAGTGTAAGGTTAATTGGGGGATTGTTGGGTTACGGTTACGTGGGTTTAAGTAGGGTGATCATTGCTCGGCACAACATCGAGGGCCGAAGGGCCTGTTCTGTGCTGTACTGTTCTATGTTCTATGTTCCCAAAGTGCAATGCCATAATTGGGCTGATAAATGACGAATAACATTCAAATCACAGTTTCAGGCAATGCCCATCTCCAACAGGAGAGAATGTAACCATCTCCCCTTGACATTCAGTGCCATTATCATCACCAAACCCCCACCATCACTATCCTGGAGGTCATCACTGACCAGACACGTAACTGGGCCAGCTACACAAATACTGCAATTGGAGGTACAGGTCAGAGGTTGGGAATTCTGTGGTGACTAACTCACCTCCTGACTCCCCAAAGCCTTTCCCCAATCTACAATGCACAAGCCAGGAGTATGATGAAATGCTCTCTATTTGCCAATCCAGGACAAATCAGCACCCCACCCACCACGTTATTCACATCCTCCACCACCAGTGCACAGCAGAAGCAGTGTGCACCATCTACGAGCTGCACTGCAACAACTGGGCAAAGATCCTTCAACAACACCTTCCAAACCCGCAACCTCTGCCACCTGGAAACCGAGAGCAGCAGACAAATGGGAACTTCACCAGCAGCAAATTCTGTAATTAAATCACCACTCCCTCACTGTCACTGGGTCAATATCTTGGAATTCCTTCCCCAATAGCACTGTGGGTATACCTATATGGCATGGACTGCAGAGGTATAAGGTACAGCTCATTCACCGTCTCAAGGACAATAAATGATGGTCTTGCCAGCAACATTGAAATCCCATTAATTATTTTTTTTAAAAATCAGACAATGCTCCAGCTGAGCCAACCAACCCTCATGAACCCTGTTACCTCATTGCATTAGTTAGACATAAATACAAGTGTAGCAGCACGAGCGATGCTGCAATCACAGTTACAGGCTTCCTTCGTGGATCAGTTGTGTTGAATACAATGAGGAGCTGAGCTAGGCAGACCAGGAAAATCTTTGGCATAATGTCCTCCACTGAGTTAGTTGGCCTCAGTGATTCTTTTTTTAAAAAAAATTTAGCCAATTTATTTTTTCCCCAATTAAGGGGCAATTTAGCATGGCCAATCCACCAGCCCTGCACATCTTTGGGTTGTGGGAGTGAAACCCACGCAAACACGGGGAGAATGTGCAAACTCTACACGGACAACGACCCGGAGCCGGGATCGAACCTGGGACCTTGGCGCTGTAAGGCAGCAGTGCTAAGCCACTGTGCCACCGTGCTGCCCGGCCTCAGTGATTCTGGGCTAGCAAGCAGTGAAAAATTAGGGTTCCTGGTCCCATTTGCAATTCATCCTAGAAGTGCTACTGGGAGATAGATGTGGTTAAATAGTCTGCGACATCTTGGTAGGAAGAGTGAAGAGAATCAATTTGGATGAAATGGTACAATTTTAAAGGGATGCAGGAAGAGAGCCCTTTGGATGCATGTAGATAAATCTTTGAAGGCTACAGGACAAATTGAGAAGGCTGTTAAAGTAGCAGATTGGATCTTTTGCTTTATTAATGGAGTACAAAAGCAAGGAGGTTACACCAAACCTAATCATTGGTTAAGTCCCAGCTAGAGTGTTGTGCTCAACTCTGGGCACCCCACCATATGAAGGATGCCCACTCCTTGCAGAGAGTGCAGAAGGGATTTGCAAGAATGGTGTCAGGAATGAGAAGTTTCAGATATGTGGTGAGACTGGAGAAGCTGGAATTGTTCTCCTTGGAGCAGAGAAGGTTCAGAATCATGAATGGTTTTGGTAGGAACTGTTTCCAGTGGCAGAAAGGTCAGTAACTAGAGTACATAGATTGGAAGTAATTGGCAAAAAAAAAGGGTCACAAAGAATTATATATATATATATATATATTTTGTTTTTACACACAGGAAGCTGTGATATGGAATGCACTGTCTGAGAGGAGCGAATGAAAATAGATTCAGCAGTAACATTCAAAAGATAATTGAATAAGTATGTGAGGGGGGAAAAATACAGGCTTATGGTTAAAGAGCATATAAGTGAAATTCATTGAATAGCTCCACCAAGGAGTTAGCAAGATTGTCCAAATGACCTCCTTGTGCTGTTATTCTACACTCCAACAAAATGACAATGCCTAAATAAAGAAATGCTTACCCAGGGAATGGGGAAAGAACTTCTTGAAGTTGCAGTGGTTTTACATTGTTTTAAGAAAAGACCCAGTGATCCCCTTCCCTAAAGATTATGAGCTCTATAAGCAAAATAAACAAAAGCAACATTGGAGGAGAAATTGAGGGTGAAAACAGAAAGAGGAAGAAAAATCAGATGGGCGGATAACATTGAGATGTGGACTGACGGAGACTCGAAGAAAACCAGAGAATCAAGATGGTGTCAATGGCCCTCACTAAGGCATAAGAACAAGCAAAGTAAATTGTCTTAATAATTCACAATTGAAGTGCATTTCAAGCCATCATTCTGGACCATGATTGGGTAGAACTGCACTGGTCTGAAGGGGGGTTTAAGCTGTATTGTTAGATTCTTAAAATTCATTTTTATGGGATGTGGGTGTTGCTGGCTAGGCCAGCATTTGTTGCCCCTCCCGAATTGGTCTTGAGAAGGTGGTGGTGAGCTGACTTCTTGAGCCACTGCAATCTGTTGGGTGTAGGTCCACCCACAGTGCTGTTAGGGAGTTCCAGGATTTTGGCTCAGCGACAGTGAAGGAATGGTGATTTATTTCCAAATCGGGATGGTGACTGGCTTACAGAGACACTTTAAGGCGGTGGTGTTCCCATGTGCCTGCTGCCCTTGACCTTCTAGATGATAGAGGTCTTAGGCTTGGTGGGTGCCAAGGAGCCTTGGTAACTAGTCTACGAGTCAGTTCAAATTTTGGCAGAAGATGTTAGTAAAGAGCACTTTTGCAGGGTCGACAGGGCTGAGTTTACTGTTGACAAGCGCCCAGTCCATGCCGGGTTGTCCGTTCATTCATTCATTGGAGTCTTTTTTAGTGGTTTGATGCAACGGAGTGTCTCACTAGGCCATTTCAGAGGGCAGTGAAGAACCAACCACAGTGCTGTGGATCTGGAGTCACATGTAGGGCCAAAGCAGACAAGGACAACAAATTTCATTCCCTGAAGGGCAATAGTGAACCAGGTGGGTCTTTATGACAATTGATAATGGTTAGACTCTTTTCAATTCCAGATTTTTATTGAATTCAAACTTGACCATCTGACATGGTGGGATTCGAACTTCGGTCCCCAGAGATTTACTCTGTATCCCTGGGGATTACTAGTCCAGTGACAACACCACTACATCACTGCTTCCCCCAAGGCGAAGGACCGCTATTCCTGTCCTTACATTGCCTTTGGAAGAATCACTAATTAATCAGGAGCAAAAGAACAACAAGACTAAAAGGTCCGGATTTCATCTCTCAGATGATTATTTGAATTCAATTTTCTATGAATGGCAGGGACACTTGCTTTTTGAATAAATGTGACAGCCATTTTACCAACAAGAAGAACTCCAAACAACAGAGATAAACAGCCAGTTAATGTAAGCATTTTTATTGGTGTCTATTCACACCTACTTGTCTGAGGGAGGAATGTTGGTCAAAGTGCCAGGAGAATTCCCTGCTCCTCTTCGAATATTGTCACTGGATCTTTAAATATATTTGAACCACTTGAATGGTCAGGTTAGACCTTAGTTTAATGCCTCATCAAAGATTAGCACCTCTGACAGCATGCCACTTCCTCTGCATCATGCTGGGTGGGGTAAAAGGATAGGAGAGGAGGGAAAAACAACACAAACAAAACAGGGAAAAGGGCTCAAAAATAATTGAATTCAAAAGGACTCAAACATGTTATAAAAGTGCAATAGTTATTTGAATGTCCAAACTCCAATCTATCCAATATCAATCTCTTTATTGTAATATGATCTTTTCAAAACAGCCCATGGATTCATAGCATTTACATGATCAGCAGCATATACATACACACGGATCCTGATTATAATAGATTCATGCATAGATCAGTCAAGAGCCACTGCTCATTTAAAATCTACAGTCCTACCAAACTGTTTCCTGTAATAGTAATCACATTGTTACTATCACATATATACAGCCGGTTGTCAGGACACAATGCTCAATAGCGCCTCAAGTTTATGCTATTTTGTTGTTATTTATTTATTAATTTTCTAATCAGTATCTCCGGCACTTTAATAGATGTGGACATCAGAGATGGCTTCTGAAACGTCACCGAGCATGTAGTCCATATTCATATATATATATATGTGTATATATATATATATATATAGATATATATATATATAAAATCACGTATAGAACATATACACAAGTGTGCAGATCTGGAACCCCACGCGACTACTTTTTGGGGGAAAACCTTGGTTGATTTGTTTTCCTAGGAAGCAATTAGAGTACAGACAAATCTGGTAAATGCAGGTTCCAGCAGTGTGCCATACTTTATACTCATGATCAAAAGACTCAAGTGTCCAGCAATTTAAATAACGGATGCAACATGTTTTTTATTACAGGGAAAACCAGCCAAATCTGATGTCAATTTTAATGCCACACCTGTTATAATCCAATGATATTTTTGCATTAAGGAAAGAAAATGTTTTTTTAAAAAAAAATGAGCAAAGGTAACAGGCAGCCCACTGAAACAGCTGTGCCTTGCCAGCACTGGTTTTGTGGTATATTTTTTCTTGTTTGATCCTTTTCTGTAGCAACAGGAACGTGAAGTTTAAGTCCTTGGTCAGAAGCATATTGGTATTAACTTCAGTTACAGCTCGAGCAGGCAAAGATTACTTTTGAAATTATAACAGTCCAAGCCCGTCGGATTCCCTCATTAGGATCGATAATCCTTTTTGCTGTATGGCTTGTTTCCCAGGATACCATCAATCTCATGCACAACTGACGAGGATAACTTGGGAAGGACCTGGGGGGAAAGAATAAGATTACAGTACTGGATTTATTTATCTCAAAGCCTTTGCAATCACATTGAAACTGCACTCACTCTTACTTTCTCTAAACTTGCTGCTTAAAGGTTTTTGTGTCAGGGAATTTTAGGCATCCAATATCAGCTCTCCTTCAAAGCAAGGGAACCAATATTTCAACAAACATATTATAACAAGGCTCAGTGAGTTCATCCAGTGAATAGCAGAACTATACAGACCAAGAAAGCATTCAGCCTGTGAGGAGTTACCCAATCTTGAGCACATTACAAAGTATGTACGCCTAGCAGCGCAGTGATTAGCACTGCTGCATCGCAGCGTCGAGGACCCGGGCTCCCAGGTCATTGTCCGTGTGGAGTTTGCACATTCTGTCCATGTGGAGTTTGCACATTCTCCTCGTGTCTGCGTGGGTCTCATCCCCACAACCGAAAAAGATGTCTAGCCTAGGTGGATTGGCCACACTAAATTGCCACTTAATTGGGATAAAAAAATAATTGGGTACACTAAATTTAGGGGAAAAAAAGTATATACGTGGAGGAAAATGATCCAGCAAACCCTGCTGTAAGTGTGCAGGTGTGAATGTTGAGTGAAGAAACAGGAATTGGGGCAGCTGCTATTGAATAGTTTTACAGTTTTGCAACATCAACGTTTGTACACGAAGAAAGACCATTGAGCGAGACACTAGAGGGCAAATACAAGGAATAAAAACTGCAATTGTGGAGAGAAAATTTAAGAAAGGTGACAAAAAAATTGCATGTACCAGTAATAGTGACACTTGTAACTATAACCAAACCTCATCTTCAGATAAGAGATTGACCTGCTGTCGTTTCAATTGACAAGCTGTGCTAGTGATGGGTAAATTGACACCAATTCATTATTTCAGTGTGAATGGTGCCCGTCACCTACACAATCAATCTGTATCTCTTTCACAAATGCCATTGTACAATATATATTCATTACTTGTGCCAATTTGGGCTTTTCATAAGATAAGATGATAAATAATAGCAGTAGGTGGCAATTCCACCCATCAAGCCTGTTCCGTTATTCAATAAGATCATGGCTGATCGGATTGTGGCCTTTACTCCTCTTTCCTGTTGGTGTTTCCCTCAATAACCCTCAAACATCCAATATTTGAAATAACATATTGTAACAAGGCTCAGTGAGTTCATCCAGTGAGTAGCAGAACTACACAGACCAAGAAAGCGTTCAGCCTGTGCCGAGTTACCCGATCTCAAGCACACAACACAGTATGAATGCTGAGGAACATGATCCAGCAAACCCTGCTGGAAGTCAACGCCCTCGGCGATCAAGCATCTTCTCAGCATCTACCCTGTCAAGCATCTTCAAAGCATTTTGTTTCAATAAGATCACCCCTCATTCTTCTAAACTCCAATAAGTACAAGCCCAATCTGCTCAACCTTTCCTGATATGTCAACACCTTTAGCCAAGGAATCAAATGAACCTTCTCTGAACTGCTTTAATGCAAGTATATATCTCTAAAACTGGAGATCTAGAAAAAAAAGAGACCAAAACTGTACACAGTACTCTAAATGTGGTCTCACCAATGCCCTGTAGATCTATAGAATGACAACCCTACTTTTATACAATAAAGGCCAACATTCCATTTGCCTTCCGAATTCCTTGCTGTACCTGCATGTTAACCTCTTGCAATTTGTGTACAAGAATACCTCGGTCCCTCTGCACTGCAGCATTCTGTAGTCTCTCCATTTAATTAATATTCTGCTCACATTTTCCAAAATTATACTCCATCTGTCCATTTTTCTGTTCACTGATTTAACCTCATCTATATTCCTTTGCAGACCCTTTGTATCTCCTCACAACTTGTTTTCTTACTTTGTACCATCTGCAAATTTGGCTACAACACAGTCTATCCCTTCATCTGAGTCATTAATATAGATTGTAATTAGTTGAGGCCCCAACAATGATCCCTGTGGCACGCCACTAGTTACAGTTTGCCAACCTGAAAATGACCCAATTATCCCGACTCTGTTTCCTGTTCATTAGTCAGTGCTCTATCCATGCTAATATATCATTCCCCAACACTACAAGCTCGTCTTGTGCAGTAACCTTTTATGTGGCACTTTATTGAATGCCTTTTGAAAATCCAAATAAACTACATCTCCATGTTCCTCTTTATTCACTTTCGTTACATCCTCAAAGGAACGCAAATATATTTGTCAAACACAATTTCCCTTTCACAAAACCATGTTGACTCTGCCTGATGATATTTTCTAAATGTCCTTCTACAACTCCTTAATAATGGATTCTAGCATTTTCTCAATGACAGCTAGATGTTAGACCAAATGGCCTATAGATTCCCAGTAATTGTCTTCAGGCTTTATTGAATAGCAGTGTTACATTTGCAGCTTTCCAATTGGCTGGGGCCATACCAGAATTTCGAAATATTACAACTGATAGATCCACCATCTCTGCAGCCACTTCCTTTAAGATCCTCGGATGCAAGCCATCAAATCCAGGAGGCTTGTTAACCTTTAACCCCATTAGTTTTCCTAGTGCTTTTCTCTAGTAATCATGATTGTTTGAAGATCCTCCTTCCTTTTTGCATCTTGATTTTCTACTATTTTTGGGATGCTTTGTGTCTTCTCTAGTGAAGACTGATTCAAAATATTTGTTCAAAATCTCTGCCATTCCCTTGTTTCCGTTATTAATTTCCCAATATCAACTTCTAAGGCACCGACATTTATTTTACCTACTTTCTTCCTTTCATATACTTGGAGAAGCCTTTATCGTCTGTTTTTATATTCTTGCCAGTTTTCTCCCGTACTCCAATTTCTGCCTTTTGTTACTCTTTTTTAGTTACCTGCTGCTGGTTTCTAAAATGTTTCCCATCTTTTGGGCTATTACTAATCTTTGCAGAATTGTACAACCTTTTTTTCCAATTTCATAGAATGCAGGAGGCCATTTGGCCCATTAACTCTGCACTGACCCCCTGAAAGAACACCCTACTGAGGCCCACTCCCCTGCCTTATCCCTGTAACCCCACCTAACATAAGAACATAAGAACTAGGAGCAGGAGTAGGCCATCTGGCCCCTCGAGCCTGCTCCGCCATTCAATTAGGTCATGGCTGATCTTTTGTGGACTCAGCTCCACTTTCCGGCCCGAACACCATAACCCTTAATCCCTTTATTCTTCAAAAACCTATCTATCTTTACCTTAAAAACATGATCACCTTTGGACTGTGGGAGAAAACTGGAATGCCCAGAGGGAGCCCACGCAGACACGGGGAGAATGTGCAAACTCTACAAAGTCACTCCAGGCTGGAATTGAACCCATGTCCCATGCGCTGTGAGGCAGCAGTGCTAACCACTTTGCCGCTGATACCATCCTTAACATTCTTAGTTCTCAATGGAAAAAATGTTGACAGTTACAGAATATTTCTTTGAATCTCTGCGACTGCTTCTCTCCCGTCTTATATGTTAACCTATCCCATTACACTTCAGCCAACTTGGTCTTCAAATCAGGGGCGAAATTCTCCGGTGAGCGTCGCGATGCCTGGGACCTGGTGCCAAAAACGGCACTGATGACTCCGGCGCGGGCCCGAATGGGCCAGCAGCAGCGTTACGCCATTCACGTCGACGTCACCCGCTGACGTCGGGCGACGTAATCAACGCCTCCCGGCGTGACTACACAAAAGAGGCCCCCCCACCAACCCACCGGCACTTGCACTCTGTGATCTCTCTCTCCCCCCTCCCCTCCCCAACCCACCGGCACCCGCACTCTGTGATCTCTCTCTCCCCCCGGTACTCGCACTCTGTGATCTCTCTCTCCCTCTCCCCCCCGGTACTCACACTCTGTGATCTCTCTCTCCCCCCTCCCCAACCCACCGGCACTCGCACTCTGTGATCTCTCTCTCCATCTCCCTCTAACCCACCGGCACTCGCACTCTGTGATCTCTCTCTCTCTCTCCCCAACCCACCGGCACCCGCACTCTGTGATCTCTCTCTCCATCTCCCTCTAACCCACCGGCACCCGCACTCTGTGATCTCTCTCTCCCTCTCCCCAACCCACCGGCACCCGCACTCTGTGATCTCTCTCTCCCTCTCCCCAACCCACCGGCACCCGCACTCTGTGATCTCTCTCTCCATCTCCCTCTAACCCACCGGCACCCGCACTCTGTGATCTCTCTCTCCCTCTCCCCAACCCACCGGCACCCGCACTCTGTGATCTCTCTCTCCCACCTCCCCTCCCCAACCCACCGGCACCCGCACTCTGTGATCTCTCTCTCTCTCTCTCACCAACCCACCGGCACCCGCACTCTGTGATCTCTCTCTCCATCTCCCTCTAACCCACCGGCACCCGCACTCTGTGATCTCTCTCTCCCCCCTCCCTTCCCCAACCCACCGGCACCCGCACTCTGTGATCTCTCTCTCTCTCTCTCTCCCCAACCCACCGGCACCCGCACTCTGTGATCTCTCTCTCCATCTCCCCCCAGTACTCGCACTCTGTGATCTCTCTCTCCCCCCTCCCCTCCCCAACCCACCGGCACCCGCACTCTGTGATCGCTCTCTCCATCTCCCTCTAACCCACCGACACTCGCATTCTGTGCTTTCTCTCTCTCTCCCCCCCCCCCCCCCCCCCACAACCCAAAGGCACTCGCACTCTGTGCTTTCTCCCCCCCGACCCAAAGGCACTCGCACTCTGTGCTTTCTCTCCCCCCCCCCCCCCCCCCCCCAGCAGGACCTGTCACCCACCTCCACGATGAACGACGTCAACCATCAGCACTGGTTGATGCCGTTAAATACCAGTTCTGATTAACGCCGACGTGACCCGTGGCCACGTCGGCGGGACTTCGGCCCATCCGGGCTGGAGAATAACGGCAGCACAGAAACCCATAGCCTCTCGCCGGCCCCCGCCATTCTCCGAGGCGGGCGGCGGGATGCCGACTTTTTGCGGGTGGGAGAATTCTGGACATGGCGGGGGCGGGATTTACGGCGGCCCCGGGCGATTCTCCGACCCTGCTGGGGGTCGGAAAATTTCGTCCCGAATCAGCTATAACCTCATTGAATGGCAGAGCAAGCGCAAGGGGCTGAATGGCCTACCTCTGCTCCTGTTTTGTATGTTTGTATCTTCATACATTGTAATTATCTTTATTTAATTCAATACACCAGTTTCAGTCCCAAATTTCTTACCCTCAAACTAAATGTGAAATTTGATCATGTTATGATGACTCTTACCTCGCGGATCCTTTATTATGAGGTCATTAATTAATCTTGTCTCGTTACACATTGCAAGGTCTAAAAAAGCCTGTTCCCTGGTTGTTTCCAGAATGGATAGTCCTTAGAAACTGTCCTCAAAACACTCCATAAAGTCATCCTCCAGGCTTCTTTGCCAATTTAATTTGTCCAATAAAACTAAAATCTTCGATTATCGCAGTACCTTTCTTACAAACCCCATTATTTATTGATTTAGACTGTGTCCTACCATAGAATTTACAGTGCAGAAGGAGGTCTTTCGGCCCAGCGATTCTGCACCGGTCCTTGAAAAGGGTACCCCACCCAAGCCCACACCTCCATCCCATCCCCGTAACCCAGCAACCCCACATAACCTTTTTGGACGCTAAGGGTAATTTTAGCATGGCCAATCCACCGAACCTGTACATCTTTGGACTGCGGGAGGAAACCAGAGCACCTGGAGAAAACCAACGCACACATAGGGAGAACATGCAGACTCCGCACAGACAGTGACCCAAGCTGGGAATCGAACCTTGGACTCTGGAGCTGTGAAACAACCATTGTGTAACCGAGCCGCCCTACAGTGTAGTTAACATAGAACATAGAACACTACAGCGCAGTACGGGCCCTTCGGCCCTCGATGTTGCGCCGACCTGTGAAACCATCTGAAGCCTATCTGACCTACACTATTCCATTTTCATCCATATGTCTATCCAGTGACCACTTAAATGCCCTTAAAGTTGGCGAGTCTACTACTGTTGCAGGCAGGGCGTTCCACACCCCTACTACTCTCTGAGTAAAGAAACTGCCTCTGACATCTGTCCTATATCTCTCACCCCTCAATTTAAAGCTATGTCCCCTTGTGTTGGTCATCACCATCCGAGGAAAAAGACTCTCACTGTCCACCCTATCTAACCCTCTGACTATCTTATATGTCTCTATTAAGTCACCTCTCAGCCTTCTCCTCTCTAACGAAAACAACCTCAATTCCCTGAGCCTTTCCTCGTAAGACCTTCCCTCCATACCAGGCAACATCCTAGTAAATCTCCTCTGAACCCTTTCCAAAGCTTCCACATCCTTCCTATAATGTGGTGACCAGAACTGCACGCAGTACTCCAGGTGTGGCCGCACCAGAGTTATGTACAGCTGCAGCATGACCCTGTGGTTCCGAAACTCAATCCCCCTGCTTATAAAGGCTAGCACACCATATGCCTTCTTAACAGCCCTATTAACCTGGGTGGCAACTTTCAAGGATTTGTGTACCTGGATGCCGAGATCTCTCTGTTCATCTACACTACCAAGAATCTTGCCATTAGCCCAGTACTCTGCATTCCTGTTACTCCTTCCAAAGTGAACCACCTCACACTTTTCCGCATTAAACCCCATCTGCCACCTCTCAGCCCAGCTCTGCAGCTTATCTATGTCCCTCTGTATCCTACCATACTACCTGTTACTACCATAGGGCCTATAAACTACTCTGACCAATGATTTATCTCCTTTATCCGAAACCTCAGAGGTCTGCATCTCCATTTCAGAGTCGGAAGACACAACGTCGAGCACAATGGCATCGAGAGAGACTGGCGGTCTCACAGCAGGCTGATTCGACAATGGAGCTGGAGGATCCAGGGCAAGTGTCTTCTGATGTACTTCGAGGGAGCAATTTCTGTGAGCGAATGTGATCCAAATGCCATCTCATTAGTTGTCCCCGGACGCAAATTTGGCAAGAGACTGGTCCCGTTTGATGAATGACAATACCACAGTGCCAGTGAGCACCGTGGTTGAGGTTACGAGTGAACACTGCATCATCAGGTGCAAAGTGGCAAAGAGATTGACATCAAATTGGGCAACACCCTTGCAAATCTTGGTTACTGTGCAACTTTGCGCCGATGTCTGGTAGAAACAAACTCAGCCATGTATGAAGTACACAACCTATTAACATCTCAGTGGGGGCTACCCCAGTTACTGAGTGTGGCGTGGTCCTGTCCGAGAATAAAAACCTTGCTAGTCTTGTGTCCATCGAACCTGACGCCGGCTTCTTGAGCCCGTTTAACCTTCAGCACGGCCCTCTCTGCCAAACCATTTGTGCTGGATGGTATGGGGAGTCCAGACATGGTGAATCCTATTGCTTTTCTCAAAAGTGGCAAATTCTTCACTGGTGAAAGAGGCCCCGTTATCAGTCACAATTACCTCAGGGATTACCTCAGGGTGGGAAAAGAAATGAACTAGTCAATAAAAGAGCAAAGTTCTGTGGTGTCTAGTGGTTAATTTTGACTGACCCTACCTTCTCAGCAGGCCATCTCAGTGCACCTGATATCACAAATATACCACTTCTTTCGCCGGAAATACGTACTTTGCGCAGGGCAGGTGGATCCCATATTTCAAAAACCGCTTCCACACCGCCCTGAGGTACATGCCCCCTGTGACTAACATGTGTCTAAGTAAATCGCAAAGTGAGGCAAACCACACAGGATGTTCTCCATGATGCGCTGGTAGACTGTGCACGCTGAGGATACTCCGAATGGGAGCCGGGTGTACTCATAATTAATTGTGACGTACTTCCGGGAGGATTTTGAGCTCCAGCTGTAGATGAGCATTGCTAATGTCCAATTATGTGAAGGTACAGCCAACGGCCATTGTTGCATACAAATCCTCAGTGCACCGTAAGGGTAACGGTCCAATCACGAAGCTGTGTTCACCATCAATTTATAGTCTCTGCAGAGGCAGACTGTCTTATCCAGCTTCATTACGGGGACCACCAACGTCACCCAATCAGTGAACGAACAAGGGGAATGATGCCCAAATGTTCTATACGCCGAAGTTTCGTCTCAACCTTCTCGACTACAGCGTAAGGAGCCAAGCAAGCACGAAAATATGAGGGCTGGGCTTCCGGGTTCACCTGGAATTTGGCCACGGCCCCTTTAATGGTACTCAAACCAGGCTTAAAGCCTCCAGGCATTTGCTCAGTACCATACACACATAGAACCAGACACCACTTGGATGATATGCTGCCAATCCAACTGTAGCTGGTGTAGCCAATCACCTTGCACAACAATGAGGGGAAGGCGCATTGCTTGTCACCCATAAACCATCAGAGTGAGGGTGGACCCCACAATATTTAGCCGTTCCCCTGTACAAGTGGCCAAACAAGCCACCGTGTCAGCCAAAGACAATATATGCACTCCTTGTTTGATAAGATCAAAAGTGCTCTATGCCACCACAGAAACGACTGCTCCCGCATCCAGCTCCATTTGGGGCATATGACCATTCACTTGTATTGGAACCCGAATAGGAGTCCCACGGGGCCCTGCCAAACAGTTCAGCTGCATATTAGTCTCATCCTCTGCCTCATCTGGGTCATCAAGGTGCAAGACCCATCTCCGGGGCTGAGGCCTACCTTGACCGGGACACCTGCTGGTGTATGCCTAGACCAGCATCCACTCTTTGCAGACGGACCCAAATCGCCTTCAGCTGAGGACCCTATGGGGCCACATGAGGGGTGACGCCCCAAACATTCACCTCCATCCCCTGCATCTCTTGCACTCCACGTTCCTTGCTTTCTTGGGACAGGGAGCTCTGTAGCGCCTGCTGAAAGGTTTTTCTGAGTCTCCAAATTATTAATACCACAGATGAAACGATCATGGATCATGTCAGATGAAACAGCTCCATACTCGCAAAACTATCTTACGCAGCCGAGATACAAACCCAGTGATGGATTCACTGGAGGACCTCTCCGCCGTATTAAACCGATATCTTTGAACGATTATCAACAGTGTCACAAGCTGGTCGAATGATTGCGCATCCAGTGTTACCGGGTATGAGAGACTCCAGATCATCCCAAATGTATGTGGTCCACAGGCCATAAATAGTATGACCGCCTGGCACTCGTTCTCTGTGACATTGTTGGCCCAGAAGAAATCGCACATTTGTTCAGTTTACTGGTTCCAGTCCTCACCGGTGTCAATGTATCTAACCGTCCAAACAAAGGCATGGTGAATCAAAAAAATCCAAATCTGGGTCCAGAATATCAGGGGTGGCTCAGCTGCGAAGGCCGTAGTGTCAACAGCACACCAGTTTACACCTCATCTCCATTTAATAAGGACACAGGGAGCCCACACCGAGTAAAATAAGAAACAAAGTTTTACTTTTACAAATGATATGTACACTAACCGGTAGATGCCTACCTGGTTCCTGTTCTGGTTGGTGCCTTACTGGCTAACCTTTTATACATTGGTTAATTGAGATATCCTGCCCCTAGCGGGAAAGCTCGTATTCCAGAAGAAGCATGGGAATACAACCCTGCAGGTTCCGTGTGGGATATTACAGTTGGTACCCAGGTGGACTACTACTACTGGATCCTTCCTCTCCCACTTCCAAGTTTCTTTCCATTCTAGAGGATGCCATTAACAGTGGCACACAGGCAGGCAACACAGCCTTCAGGATATATGTTCTCAGTTGCAGACAACAGTATCTATTTACATGCAAAGAATGTAGATCTTGCTTGACAGCCAAAAGCAAGGTATATTAACTCTGCAGTGTGTTTGAGGGCAACATGACTCAGGATGTGATACTGACCTGTATTGCTCCAATGTTTTCCAAAAGTTGCTCAGTGTTGGAAGCTCCTACTAGCACGGAACTAACTCCCTCATTTCTTAAACACCAGGCTGCAAGAAGAACACAAGATTATTAAGGTACGAATACTGTACATGCTTTTACCGTGATAATTTATAGTCAGAAGCAGATCCATTTTATGCCCAGCACGACGGAACAGCATAAAGAAGGCGAGGTCCGTGGCCCAAATATTGTTTGGAATGTGAGACTTTAACCTCAAGAACTGCTGTTTGAAGTAAAGAAAAACATGAATCTCTTCCTATTAACATCTCAATCACTCGTGGCACATGGCTAAATTAAAATGGGAAGCCTGTCACCTTTGCCTGATCTGCACTGCCCAGCACCTTAGAGAAATACCTTATAATGCCCTCTTTCTCGAAGGTCTGAGGGTACTTTCCAGTTCCCAACTTTTTCAACATCTTCTTCGCTGTCATCTTTGCGTGTGTGTGACTAAGTGCGATTTCCACAAAGAGAACCCTCCTTGAGAGGCCAAGCAAATCAGCTGCTCCCACGGCTCATGCTGGGCACTCAGAGCCAAAAGCCCTTCATGTTTTCTCTGTGTAATACTGCTGCACATGGGTAAGAGTGGAGGCTTAGGGTGGGGCAGAGAAATTTAACGGGAATCTCGAAAATTACTGTAAGTCCTTGCTTTAAATTGCTCTGTTTTACATGTTTCAATTTAATTCCATGTTTTAAATGGAGCTGGTATGCATGCTTAATTTGTAGATTTGCATTAATGTCAACGCCATGTGTGATGTAGCGTCGCAGTACCGGATTGGTGTCATTTTGGAGCAGCTTTCCACCTTCCTGCTGGCCAACTCTCCAGTTTGCCACGTCTCCAGGTTACCTCTGTGACTCTAAAACTCGGAGCTACTCTTATTCCACACAGAGGGAAGCAGCAAATGGGAAAAGCTTCCAGCTGAGAGGATCAGTGGGATGACCAACGAGTAGGAGGGTCTAGTAGAACAACTGGACACGAGCTGGAGTCGGGGAGCAGGACTGGTGGTGAATGGGAGAGGCGAGGAACTGAAGGGGCAGCAAGTGGGAGAGAGAGCGAGCAGGAGGTAAGTAGAAAAGTTAACATATATTTCTTTCATATTTTATTAAACATTTTATTTTTAAAGTTATTTTGTTTGGACATATAGTAATTTACCAATATGCATTACTTTGAGTATAATGTTTTATTGTTTGTTCTGACGGGAAAGATCTGGCAGAAAGCAGTGGTTAGCACTGCTGCCTCACAGCGCCAGGGACCCAGGTTCAATTCTGGCCTCAGGTGACTGTGTGAAGTTTGCACGTTCTCCCAGTGTCTGCGTGGGTTTCCTCCGGGTGCTCAGGTTTCCTCCCACAGTCCATGATGTGCAGGTTAGGTGGATTGGCCATGCTAAATTGCCCTTAGTGTCCGAAAAGATTAGGTGACATTACTGGGTTATGGATAAGGTGGGGGTGTGGGGCTGGGTAGGGTATTCTTTGGGAGGTTCTGTGCAGACCTGATGGGCTGAATGGCCTCCTTCTGCACTGTAGGTATTCTATGATTCTGTGAACCTAACTTAAACTTTTATATTGCTTGTACTGGTTTGGGGCACAGACAGAATCCTCTCCAACAATGTACTTGGAGGTGGTTGAGAGAAAGATGGGAAGCATGAGTGGACGAAACCACGGACTTGAAAATAATGATAGAGACTAGATTTAGCTAACTTAAATTTATCCACGAGCTCCCTAAAACTGGCAAAGTTTCCAGCTCCAAACAGGTCGGCAACCTTCCCCTCCACAAGGAGTCCCTTCCCCTCCTCAAGGCGAATGGCAAGTCAAGCATGGAGGGCAAAAACAAGTGGCTATTGTTATTGCAAACGGGACCCAATAGGGAAGCAGCAGAAAGCTTAAAATGTTGCCAAAATGGTTTGAATATTCTTATAAAGTAGATATCATGACGGATTTGATGTGAATTTCGAGGGGGAAAAGGGGAGTGGAGCAGGTAGTGAGGATGAGCAGTAGGTATATGCCTCCATAACGCACCAGTTCCAGTACCAGCCTCCCCGAACAGGCGCCGGAATGTGGCGACTAGGGGCTTTTCACAGTAACTTAATTTGAAGCCTATTCGTGACAATAAGCGATTTTCATTTTCATTTCAGTTCGGACTTGGGTCATGACACCACATCAGGATTCTTTAGATACTGGCCACCCAATAATAATATAGCAAGTTAGGAAGAGATAGACCACCTCCTTTGAAGTATCACTCTGCAGGCTCCAGGCTTTCCGACTACCCAGATGAACGAGGGTCTTAGCTTATTAACCACGGTAAAAATGATTTTGGTAGGAAGATGGGGAGACATTGGAAAATAAACAAGAATCTGGGTAGAATGTTAATTTTTATGGAATGAATACTACCAGCTAAGGAGAGAGGTAGACAATGCCAGCAGTGCAGATACATCTTCACTTTGGCAACCAGGCTCAAGTAATTTATCCTATGAAGGGTCAGGAAGGAATGAGCTATGTTGATGCCTAGGTAGCTAAAGCTGGCACCAGACATTTGGATGGCAAATCTTGGAGGGATTTGTTTGTCGCCAGAGTTGACTGGAAAACGCAAACCTACCCAAGATTGTAAACAAGTATTCTCATTCCACTTGGTCAAAAGCCTTCTCCGCATCCAGAGAGGCAACCGCTTCAGGGGCAGTCGTGGCAGCTGGGCAAAGTATGATGTTGTGGAGACGGCCTAAGTTTGTGGACCATTGGCAATCCTTTACGAAGCCAGATTGGTCCTCAGAGATTATATCAAGGAGACATGGCTCCAAACGGTGTACCAACACCTCGGCTGGTAGCTTTATGTAGGCATTCAGGAGAGCGATAGACCGCACTATTCTGGGTCCCTCTCTTTTTTGAGAATAAGTGAAATGGAGGCTTGGGTTAATGTAGGGGGTAGGAACCAATGAGACAATGAATTGTTGAAAAGGTCCAGCAGCAAGGGTGCAAGTTGAGTGGAGATTGTTTTGTAAAAATCAATAGGAAAGCTGTCGGGGCCTAGGGCTTTACTGTTCGGCACCAACTTTTTTTTTTCTTTTAAAAAAAATTTAGAGCGCCCAATTAATTTTTTCCAATTAAGGGCCAATTTAGCGTGGCCAATCCACCTACCCTGCACATCTTTGGGTTGTGGGGGCGAAACCCATGCAGACACGGGGAGAATGTGCAAACTCCACACGGACAGTGACCCAGAGCCGGGATCGAACCTGGGACCTCAGCGCCGTGAGGCAACAGGGCTAACCCACTGCTGCCGTTCGGCACCAACTTAATACAATTTGTTATCTCATCTAGGCGCGGAGGGTCATCTTAGTCCATACTCCTGTCCACATCTACAGAAGGGATGTCCGGATTATTTAGGAAGTTAGCTATTGTCGAGCCATCTGAAGAAGAATTGGATTTATAGAGGTTACAATAATAGAAGAGGTCAGATTAACACCAAAGCGGTTGGTAGGGAGGTTATGGGATGAGTAACGTCTGGGAAATGAATCGGGAAGCAGACTGGCGCCCAAGTTGATGTTCCAGCTTTTGTCCCCGTGTTCATAAAAGTCCCTCTGACTGTTGCAACCTGCGCAACACTTTATTGGTGGAGAGTAAGTAAAATTGAGTCTGGAGCCTTAGCCAATCCGCATATAACTCTGGGTAGGAGCAATGGAATACTGCCAAACTATTTTTTAAATTGAGTGCATCAACTCTTGTTCAATTTTCTTTTTTTATAATATAAATTTAGAGTACCCAATTCTTTTTTCCCCAATTAAGGGGCAATTTAGTGTGGCCAGCCAGTCCACCTACCCTGCACATCTCTGGGTTGACCACGTGCCTCCCCAGCATCACCATACTCTGTCAGGAAGCTGATTTTCATATTAATCTGAACTTCAAATGTGAAAGAGTACTGTTTTAATACAATGGACGCGATCTAGTGGGAAAGGTTTGAAGTGTCATTTCGGGCATGACTTCCTGGGTGTTTCCCAACGGCCCACCTACCCCTTTCTGAACCTCACCTGGTCGTCCACCTGCAGGTGCATCTCCTGAAGAATCACTACATCCGCAGTCAAACTTTTTAAATGCATTTCACCAGCCCATTCAACCCCCGCATATTCCAAGTCACTATTCTCCCAGCCCAGACCCATTCTCCCTGCGCAATTAACCATTGTAAAAAGCAAAGAAGGCCAACATGTGAAAACAAAACACTGGTAGACATTACAAACATTTCAGAAACCAAAATATCAGGAACAATCCCCCAATCAACCCTCCTCCAAACCATGCTTCTTAATAAAACCTTTGCCTCTTTGGGTGTCGCAAAATAATATTCCTTCCCCTTAAAAGTGACCCAAAGCACTCTGAACCGGAGCTTATTTCGAAAAAGTACCGTTTTGACCCGATTGAAGCCCACCCGTCACTTGGCCTGGCCGGTCCAAATGTCTTGGTATATTCGGATCCGCTGGCAATCCCAACAGCAGACTCCCGTCGCCCTCGCCCACCTCAAGACTTTCCGCTTCTCCTGGAATCGGTGTATTCTTACTAACACTGCTCTTGGTGGCTCTCCTGCTCTCAGCCTCTGTCTTTAAGATTGATGTGCCCGGTCACCTCCGGGGCCTTCTCACAGACTCCCTCAGCCACCAGCTTCACCAACATCTTCCAGACGTAGGCTGGGAACATTAGGGGGGACCAAGCTCAGGTAACCTCTCCTGATCCACATACTCAACATCTGGTCACAGGGATATGCCCAGTGCTGAAGCCAGTTCTTGGGCGTTTGATTGTAGGCTGCTGCCGCTGTGGGGATGACACTCCCAAGGTTCAGGCAAAGTGCCCAGGCCTTTCAGTTTGATTGGAATGCTACGCAATAACACTCGTCTGAGACATGGCACGAGAATGCATGTTATGGGTATACACAATATTGGAGGATGGCTTGTAGGCCCTGCAGATGCCAAGCCCCTCACACCCCCAGCCCAGGGGCAACCCCGACCTATGACACCCAGCTCCCCCAACCTGGGAACACCCAGCTCCCCCGACCTGCGAGGAGCACCCCCCCCCCCCCCGGGGGTCCTCCATACTCCAAACCCCCCCCTCCCCCCGGGGTCCTCCATACTCCAAACCCTACCCCCCCCCAAGCACTGTGCACCTTGCTGGAAGCCAGAGAATGAAAATGGCTACTCATCATCCCAGTTACCCTCAGCAGCCATTGCGCCAGCTTTCCGTTTTTAAAAAGGAGTGCTAAACGGCGCCCGCGTGACCTCTTGCTGGGAGCCATCTAGTTCCCAGGAAGCGATTAGTTTGGACTAATGAGATGGAGATTGGTCTTAATTGGTGACAATTGTGTCTCACTTGGGCGGGATCCGGAACCCGCAATTGGTTAGATCGTGAACCAATTCGCGCCCGGCAGGTTCCAATTTTGGATTCCCCTGCTATTTAACCGACGTGCCCAGATCCACACCGGGCGCAACATGCCCGCTAAATCGCGCATCATGTTTTCCAGCTCAGTGAAAGCACTAGCATCTCATTCGAAGTTTGATTTTAACCTAAAATCTTGCAAGCAAAAATACTGCAACAATTACTTAATGGAGTACTGATTTCACTAAATAACAATAGAAGCTTGCTAAAAGTTACTGTCGCATGAAGAATACGACAAGATTAATTTGTGAATTCTGCATTCTAATGTGGCTCCCCATCCACTAACAGTGCATACTGGAAACTAGAATGGATTATGCTTAACTTTATAACATCAATGTAAATGATTGAAAATTTAACCATGGTGTGCTGAAACTTCCAAACATGTACCTCCAAAAGGTGACCCCAGGTGAATAAATAACACGTGTATCATTTTTTTTCTTTTTTTTAAATTTAGAGTACCCAATTCAATTTTTCCAATTGAGGGGCAATTTAGCATGTTCAATTCACCTACTGTGCACATTTTTTGGATTGTGGGGGCGAAACCCACGCAAACACGGGGTGAATGTGCAAACTCCACACAGACAGCGACCCAGAGCCGGGATTGAACCTGGGACCTTGGCACCGTGAGACTGCAGTGTTACCACTGCGCCACCGTGCTGCCCTTAACACGTGTATCATAAAACACTGAAACATGGTGTCAGAAAGTTATAAAAGGAAGACTTGTAGCTCCAGTCTGCTGTCAAGAACAATTCATTTTTGTCTATTTCCAAAGAATGATATTTAAATTCTTACCTATTGCTAGCTGAGGGAGGGTGCAGCTCAGTCGCTCTGCAATACCCTGTAGCTCTTTTAGTTTTCCTTGCTGTCGTCTGCCTTCCTCAGTCAGAATCTTGTCCTTCAACCACTGGTAACCCTGTAATTATACGATGACTCAGTTCATGTTTATTCTCAGACGTGAGTCAGTTCATCCACACAGTCAGTCACAATTACCCCAATCACACCCTCTCCAAATGGGTTGAAGTACTCTGGGAGGGTGAATTCAGCATTGTTACCCTAGCAACAGTCACAGAATGGGTTCCCCTCATATTTCAAACCAATCCAAAGATGTGTAGGTTAAGTGGATTGCCATGCTAAATTACCCCTTAGGTGTCCAAAGATGTGCAGATTAGGTGGGGTTATGGGGATGGGCTGAGGTGGGGTGCTCTTTCAGAGGTTCAGTGCAGTCTTGATGGGCTGAATGGCCGCCTTCTGCACTGTAGGAATTCTATGATCCTGTAAAACTTTATGTTTCTTCACACTGGTGTCCAGATAATGTAGATGAGTGACGTATGATTCCAGTTAGAACATAGAACATAGAACAGTACAGCACAGAACAGGCCCTTCGGCCCTCGATGTTGTGCCGAGCAATGATCACCCTACTTAAACCCACGTAACCCGTATACCCGTAACCCAACAATCCCCCCATTAACCTTACACTACGGGCAATTTAGCATGGCCAATCCACCTAACCCGCACATCTTTGGACTGTGGGAGGAAACCGGAGCACCCGGAGGAAACCCACGCACACACAGGGAGGACGTGCAGACTCCACACAGACAGTGACCCAGCCGGGAATCGAACCTGGGACCCTGGAGCTGTGAAGCATTGATGCTAACCACCATGCTACCGTGAGGCCCCAGTTGTCTTATATCTATATTAAGTTTCCTTTTGTTTTGAAATAAAACGAATTTTCATCTGAAAAGTTGTTTTACTGATGAAGAAAAACACATTAGTCTTCTCACCAAAACATAATTATTAGAATAGTTCATCAATATTGAAATAAACTGAACACCGATAGAGATAGTCTTAAATTCCACGGCAATTTTATCCTGATGTAAGTGTATCTCAGTCAGGGTTACAATAAGAGTATTAAAATTGGCTGAAAGCAGAGAAGTGGAATCTGGCAATGAATTTAAACTTTTGTTTACCATACCTTTAAGGAAGCTCTAGAGTAAGGAGGAACCCCTGCATCGTACTTTCCAGAAATAATGCCACAGGCCAAAGGGGACCACGTCATTGCACCAACACCTTCAACAAAGAATAGAGTAATAAAAATAAAAAAAGTTAGCATATGCACTTTTGCTGCTTCAGTAATGCACTGGGAACACATGTTGCTGCTTGGTAACCTCAGGCAGATTCATGACTAGATGGGCAGCACGGTGGTGCAGTAGTTAGCACTGCTGCCTCATGGCGCTGAGGACCCAGGTTCAATCCTGGCCCCCGGATCACTGTCCGTGTGGAGATTTCACATGCTCCCTATGTCTGCGTGGATCTCACCCCCACAACCTGAAGATGTGCAGGGTAGGTGGATTGGCCACGCTAAATTACCCCTTAATTGGAAAAGAAAATTAAAAATTAAGAAAGAGTCAGAACTAGGGAAGCAGTTGGGATTTCTACCCTTTTAGTTTCAGCTGAACAAAATTAATTTCGAGTGGAATGGAAAACAATTCTCCAAATTCAATTACAGTTGTACTTTGAAGTCCCAATCATCTAGCCTTTGACCCTCCAGTCACTACAGGGGCTGGGTTAGCACTGGGCTAAATCGCCGGCTTTGAAAGCAGACCACGGTTCAATTCCCGTACCAGCCTCCCCGAACAGGCGCCGGAATATGGTGACTAGGGGCTTTTCACAGTAACTTCATTGTGTGAAGCCTACTTGTGACAATAAGAGATTTTCATTTCATTTCTGCAGCTATGGATCTGTTCAACTACAACCTCACCTCCGCCTTTAATGCCATAGTTTCCATTAAAACATTAATTTCTCTGCTGTTCCACTAGGACGGCCCTCATCTCTGCTTCCTTAAGTACAAGGGATGCAGGCTTGAATGGATTTTGCAGAAAGCTGGTTTAATGACTCCCTGCCAGATCTGGTTGAATCATGAAGCACCATCAGATCCAGATCAAAACAGAACATACAGTGCAGAAGGAGGCCATTTGACCCATCGAGTCTGCACCGACCCACTTAAGCCCTCACTTCCACCCTATCCCCCGAACCCAATAACTCCTCTGAACCTTTTTGTACACTAAGGGCAATTTAGCATGACCAATCCACCTCCCTGCACATCTTTGGATTGTGGGAGGAAACCGGAGTATCCGGAGAAAACTCACGCAGAAACGGGGAGAATGTGCAGACTCCGCACAGACAGTGACCCAGCAGGGAATCGAACCTGGGACCCTGGCGCTGTGAAGCCACAGTGCTAACCACTATGCTACCGTGCTGCCCCACTATTGCAGGATCATCCTGGAATGCAAAGATAACTTTCAGCTTCTTTTCTCTTCTGCAACTACTCTTCCTCTGACTCCATCACCTTCGCCTCCAACAACTGCAGGCAGCTCATGGACATCTTTGTCACTAAGACCATCCGATCAGCTGCCTCTGCCACTTCCCGAGCTCACTGGGCCAAACTTCCTCCAAAGCTTCCCCAGGCCTGAACTCACATCAATCTCTAGTTTCTTTCTTACCTCTCCTCCAAGTCCTCTTCAAGCTCATCGCAACTGAGACCCATCTCCTGTCCCCCCCCTTGACTTTATTTTCCCACTGAACTGCTGACCACCCAACATTCCTTCCTGACTCCCACTTTATTTTTATTGTTAATTTTTATTAAGCCTCTCTTCAGTACTGCCTCTCTCCTCCAAATCTACCAATATAATCCCTCTCTCAAAAAAAACCCTCAACTCCTCTTGACTTGCAAACCAGTGCTGCATCTCCAATCTCTTCTGCCTCTCCAAAGTTTCTGAACGTGTTGTTGCATCCCAAATCTGTGCCCATCTTCTCCCGAACTCCATGTCTGAATCCCTCTAATCAGATTTCCACCTCTCAACAGGACCAAAACAACTCTTATATTAAGGCCTCTACCTCAGTCCATCTATAGCTGTTACCCATAGATTTGATTATTCCAATGCACTTGTGAGGATCCTCCCATGTTATTTTCCTCTGCAAACTTAAGGTCATCCAAAACTCCGCAATTCACCCATCACCCTGGTCCTTGCTGACCTGCAAATGGACTCCCAGTTAAACAATGCCCTGATTTTAAAAATCTCATCCTCTTTTTAAATGCCTCCACGGCTTTATCCTTTCCTATCTCTGTCATCTCCTTCAGCCCCACAACACTCAGATAACTCCTCTAATTGGGCCACTTGAACACCCCTGGTTTTGATGGCTCCACCACTGACGCCTTCAGTTGACAAGGCCTTTTTAGCTGTGGAATTCCCTCTCTAAACTTTGCTGCAACATCCCAGAAGTAATTGTAAATCAGAAAATGTAAGGGAGGGAAGACTCAGGAAAATTACAATCACCAGCTAAGTGATACCACACAAATTGTTAGAGCTGCGGGCTGACAAGTCCCTGGGTCCTGATGGACTTCCACCAAGAAAGAGACTAGTGAGATAGCTGACACGTTGGTTTTAATTTCCCAAAATTCACTAGATTCGGGGAAGGTTCCATTAGATTGGAAAATAGTGAACATTCATTCAAAAAGGGAGGGAGACAGAAAACAAGAAACTACAGGTCAGTTAGCATAACATCTGTCATATGGAAAATGTTGGAAGCTATTATTAAAAATATCAAGAGCGAGGCAAAGGTAATCAGGCAGAGTCAATATGATTTTATGAAAAAAAAGCATGTTTAACCAACTTAATGGAGTTTTTTGAAGAAGTAACATATGCTGTGGTTAAAGGGGAACTGGTGAATGTCATGTATTTAGATTTCCAGAAGGCATTTGATAAGGAGCCACATCAAAGGTTACTGTGGAAAATAAAAGCTCATGGTGTGGAAAGTAACATGTTGGTAAGGATAGAAGATTGGCTAGTTTACAGGAATAAATGGATCATTTTCTAGTTGGCAAGATGTAACAAGTGTTGTGCCACAGGGATTAGTGCTGGGGCAGCAACTTTTCACAATTTATATATAATAATTTGATGAAAGAACCAATGGTATGGTTGCTACAATTGCTGATGACACAAAGATAGATGGGAAAGTAAGTTGTGAAGAGGACATAAGGAGGCTAACAAATGGATACAGACAGGCTAAGTGAATGGGCAAAGAAATGGAGTACAACGTGGGAAAGCAGAGCTCTGAGATGCAGAAGAATCTGGGTGCCCCAGTGCATGAATCACAAAAATCTAGTATGCGGGTACAAGTAATTAGGAAAGCTAAGAGAATGTTATTGTTTATTGAATACAGAAATAGGGAGGTTATATGCTTCAGTTGTACAAGGCACTGGTGAAACTACATCTGGAGTACTGTGTACAGTATTGGTCTCCTTATATAAGGAAGGATGTAAATGTGCAGTTCAGAGAAAGTTTACTAGACTAATACCAGGAATAGGCAGGTTGCATTAAGTGGAAAGGTTGGACAGGCTAGGCTTGCATCCACTGGAGTTAAGACTGAGAGGGGACGTGATTGAAACATACAAGACCCTGAGAGGTCTTAACAGGGTGGATGTGGGAAAGATGCTTTCTCTTGTGGGAGAACCAGGGCTAACTGTTTGAAAATAAGGGATCATCCATTGAAGATAGCGAAGGGAAGAAATTCTTCCTCTCAGAGGGTCATGAGTCTTTGGAACTCTCTTCCTCAAAAAGCAGTAGAAGCAGATTCTTTGAATATTTTAAGGCAGAGGTCGATATATTCTTGATAAGCAAGGGGGTGAAAGGTTCTCGAGGGGTAAGTGGGAATGTAGAGTCGAGGTTACGAACGGATCAGTCATGACCATATGGAATGGCGGAGCAGGCTCGGAAGAGCTGAGTGGCCTATTCTTGCTCCTAATTCGTATGTCACCGGAAGTTGTATTACAACAAAGATGCTACACAAATATAAGATGTTGTTGAACTGTACAGAAATTACTAAAATATAAACTCAACATCAAAAAGCTTAAATCTATTTTTCAGTGTCCTGAGTTTTCTGATTCTTTTTGCTGGCACCTGGATAATGTACACAAGATGGTCAAGCACACATGGAAATACATTCCAGCACAAGTCAGTGTCTTCAGGAATGGAGATAAATTTCACCAAGGAAAAAAATGATTTAAAGTAGCTGATTTCTAGAAGTATAAATTGGCAAAAGTATTTACCGATCTTATGGAAAAGTTCTGGAAGCTGCACTTCAACTTTCTCTCTTTGGAATAGGTGGTATTCAGCTTGTTCACATATTGGTGGGATGAGGTTAAACTGTCGAGCCACTGAGTAAGCCTCCTGCAGGACAGAGTTAAAATGACAGAGTAATTTGATCGAGTGATTTTGCAACACACCGCGAATGAGGGCTCATCATTAAACCCGCTTTTCAAAAAACAATCACGATTTCTAACACAAAGGGTTATTTTCAGAGTTATTGTCAACATTTGACAGATTTTCTTTAACAAATCCTGCTCGCCAAAAACAAAAATCAGTGTTCAGTTGCAATAAAGCCAGGCAGCTGTTATTAAGTACAACATCGAAATGGGAGCAAAGGACATAAATAGAAATGAATCAAAATAAGCCTAGAACAGCCCACAGAAATAAACTCTTGAATCAAAAAGCAACTGGATACCATGCTGCAAGTGTATGGGGCGGGAGCACAGGTAAGCTTCAAAGTGAAGGTTAATGGACTAGAGACAGATAGGTCTTCATTGACCAAATGGTGTTTTTTCATCCTTAACTCTGTTAGGAAAACAAAGGTAGCTTTAAGGGATTTATATTTGTCTTTGTAAACATTAGAAATAGGTATAGTTTTAAATAAGTTTAACTTAAAGTTTCTGTGCCTGGAAGGATAAAACCCAGAGTTAGATTCATGATGGACAAAGATCTTTATACATTTGGGGGTTGGTTCAGTTCCAACTGTGTATGTATAGTACTTAGAGGGGGCTACAGCGTGAAGAGTAAATAAAACAGCAGTGGTTGCTTAGAAACCAGGGCCTTGTAAGGTAGTGAAGCTTTTAAGTTTTAGTTAGCTAATTAGATTGCAGTTGAAGATAGGTGGTGAGGGAGAAGACAGCTTTCACAGTTCTACTGGAAGCAGTTGGTTTTAGAAGGCTAAGCAGGGTACATCTCTCTCAGCCTTGCTAAGAGTAATGGTTAAGTAAACAGATGCCAGAAATCTAGAGTCCAGCTAGTTAAGGAAACTAGAGAAATGCAGAAGTATCCAAGAAATCTGGAGTTAAGTGAATAGAGATCACGGTATTGTTCAGAAGAATTCAAGGAAGAGTAAACAAAGTGTTCTGAATTTTAAATCTTTTTTTCCCCCAAGAGTACCCAATTCTTTTTTTTCCAATTAAGGGGCAATTTAGCGTGGTCAATCCACCTACCCTACACATCTTTGGATTGTGGGGGTAAGACCCACGCCGACACATGGAGAATTAGCAAACTCCACACAGACAGTGACCCGGGGCCAGGATTGAACCCGGATCCTCGGCGGCATGAGACATCAGTGCTAACCACAAAGTGTTCTGAATGAAAGAGACAATTGTAGTAACCAGATTTAAATATATATATATATATATTTAGAGTTATCAAATATGAACAGTAACAACAATATTAACAAAGTATATATACATTATATAGGTACAGAATCAAAGAAGTGAAAAACAAATACATCGGTTTGATCAACTATGATGTTCAAACTAACTCCATTATAACCTAAACTCCTTAACTCTCGGCCACGTCCAGTGCTTTAAAGAATGAGATGAATGGCCGCCATCTCTGGTATTTAATCTTCTCCAGATGTAGGAATGACATGTCTTGCATCCATGCGGATGATTTATGTGGCATAGGAGACCTCCAATTAAGCAATTAAAGGGGCAAAGGCGAGAACTTCCCCCCTACCCCTGAATGAAATGCTGGAGAGTCCGAGACTCCAAATATTGCTACCAGTGGGCAAAGTTCTGGGGCCACCTGTAAAATCTTAGATATTGGGCGTGATTCTTGGTCTCCCGGCAGTCTCTGCGCCTTGCGGGATTCACCTATGTCCAGTGAGACCCTGGAGTCGGAACTCTGCCCAAAAGGGGTGGGACCAAACTGCGCTCCTGGCAGTAGGTCTTCAACCTACTTAAGACCTACTCACCCAAGATATACCGGTCTCCCTTGATCCATCGGCCTCCCCAGGGAGGCTGAAGCTGGGCGCCGTTCAGCACTGGTCCACACAAACGTGGACCAGGCAGAATAGCACCCGGTGGGTCACCTGGGCCACCAGAGACCCATGGGTCGTCAGGGCGTGCAGGGTGGCCCCCTACTCCTCCCCCTGGTATGTGGGCACATTGGCTCTGTGCAGCTGGCACCTTGGCACTGCCAAGGGGGGGGGGGGTGGGCGGGGGTGTGTGCAGGGCAGTTTGGTAGGGGCCTCCAGGAGTTTGGGGGGGGGGGTGACGGGTGGGTATCCTGGAAGGGAGGGTCTTGTGGGAGGCCTGAAGAGGGGCCCCCTGGGACCCCATAGCGAGGTGTCCTCACTTGGGGTCCCTGGTGTAGTGTTCATGTGTGCGTGGGGGGGCTGACATTGCCACTGGGTGGAGGGGTACCCACAAGCTCACTTAGCGATTGGCGCATTCTTTCAAAGATCTCCGATCTCGGAGTTCAGTGCTAAAAAAAATCAAAGCGTGGGCTAAACCGGTTTGAAAGTCCCCAGTGTCATTGAATAGCAGTGTGGAACTTGCCGGCAAGTAACTCCCTGAAAAATCCGTCTCAAATGAACTTGGAATTTTTTTTGGGGAGAATCGTGCCCATTGTATCAAAAAAGGAAACCCAATATCCAGCAAGCTTGGGACAGGACCAAAACACCTGTGCATATGGTTAGGTGGCGTTAAGCAAGCAGCGATCACACTTGTTCTCCACATCTCGAAAGAATCCAGACATTTTCACCTTTGTCCAATGTGTTCCATGTAATATTATGAACGGAATTAAACTCAGTCTGGTGCAAGATGAAGTAGAATTCACTGTGTAGAAGGCTTCCTTTCATGCCTCCTCAGTAAGTACAGGGCCTAGCTCCCCAATCCATTTCCCCGTTACTCTATCCAAAGGGTAGGATCAGAAGAAAGAATAAGGCTATACAGGTTTGAGATAGACCCCCTTGTTCTGTTGTGCCAAGGACAGGACCTACTCCAATAAGGAAGAAGTGGGGTCGGGGGAAGGAATAAAAAAAAACATATGTGAGAAATCTCGAATTTGAAAGAAATAAAAAAGGTTGGAGCCGGTCAAACTAAATTTGTCTGTGAGCCTCTCAAGGCTGGCAAAATGCCCTTCTAAAAACAAGTCCCCGAAGTGCACAAAATTTCCTACCCCCCCCCCCCCCCCCCTCAAGACCTGAACAATGGGTCCAAGCCCGAAAGCACAAGGAGGTTATTGTCACAGATCGGGGCAAGTGTAGACAATGAGAGAAGTTTGAAGTGTGGCTTGAACTGCTCCCAAATCCTGAGGGAGAAAACCACTACAGGACTCGAGGAAAGACCCGCAGGGGAGCAGGACAGCAGTCCAGAAATTATGGCACCGAGGGAGGTGGTTATGGTGCAAGATCGAGCCTCCATTTTACCCCAATTCGAGCCAGGGTCACCAAGCCATTGCAGGATTTTCTGTTTATTGGCAGCCTAATAATTAACAGGAGATTCGGGAGGGCCAAACGTCCCGAGCCTCTGTCTCTCTGAAGCAGAGCGCTGCGGACTCTGGGACATTTGCCTACCCAGATTAAAGCTGAAATTAATGTCAACTGTAATAAGAAATGATTTGGGCGAAAAAATGTGGATACATGGAAATAAAAATAGAAATCTTGGGAGCACATTCATCTCACCAGTTTTTATCCTGCCTGCAAGAGTCAAAAGGAAGATTACTCCATCTCTGTAAGTCTGCTTTAACATTACCGATGGGGCTTGAATAGTTGTTTGTGAAGCAAAGCCCAGTTATGGTCTTCGCAGGTCCCGTGGTATCGGAAATTAGAGGGCGAGACAAAACGGCAGTGAACTAAGTTGAGCCTCTCTGGCTGTGGATTCACTGGAAAACACTTACTTCTCGCATTTAATTTGTGCCCAAAACAATTTCTACTCTGTGAAGGAAGTGCTGATTGGTTAAGCAAGTAGACTCTGATTTGAGATGTTGCCATGGCGACTGCACCAGGTGACTGACAACTGCCAAGCATTGTTTGAATATCCAATATGTGGATGATACCGCTGCTATATTTAAATCTGCAGCTGCAAGTAATTTCTTTGCATGTCTTAACGGCTCCATCCTGCGCTCCATCCTACTACATCTTTTGCTTGATGTAGTAGTTGAGAAATCTGCCAGCGGGTTCACTACCAGTCTCCTGCAAGCCTATCTTCACTGGTCAATATACGCATTGGGATTCTTACAGTTCCACACGCAACAAGATTGCCTTTCTCGGCAACTTTGTAAATAGGGCCCAAGCCATTTGCTCACTAAGCAAACTTGATGCTGAATTAGGGTACAATAAAAGCATCATGCGGGATACTCTGATCAGTTAATTTTGTACTGTACATCACCCAGACTTGCAGGCTGAAGGCAGTCACTTCTGGCTCTGAAAAATGCCCAGACTACTCTGGAAGGGAAAGATATCTCAAATTTGAGCAGCAGATGAAACTAGCTGTTTGACACTGCTACAATGCAGTAGCAACCTGAGTGGTATTCACCACTAACCGGATACTACTGTCAAGCCAGAAAGACATTGGGTGGGATTCTCCGGCCCCTCGCCAGGTCGGAGAATCGCCGGGGGGGGCGCAAATCACGCGACGACGCCAGACACCGGTCCGCCGATTCTCCGGCGACCAGGGAATCAGTGCCATTGGTGCATCAATCGGGGGCCGCTAAACGCGCCCCCGCCCCCCCGGCGATTCTCCCCACGTGATGGGCCGAGTGCTCGCCGAGTCCCGCTGGCGTCGTTCTTGTGGTCCTACCTGGCGGGACCTCGGCGTTCATGCTGCGGGTGGCGGCCTGGTAGGGGGGATCCGACTCTGGGGTGGGGGTCCTCCACGGTGGCCTGACCCGCGATTGGGGCCTACCAATCGACGGGCGGGCTTATCCCGGTTCCTCCATGCCGGGCGTCAATACTTAGCCCCAGGGTTAGAGAATTCCGCCCATGCTATCTCACAAATGAGCAATGTCATATATGAATTTCAGTGCCTGTCATGCCAGGTATGTAGACCATAAGCTGAAAGTGTGAGAAGACATGGTTGCACAGTGGTTAGCACTGCCACCTCACAGTGCCAGGGATATGGGCTCAATTCCGGCCTCAGGTGACTGGTGGAGTTTGCATCTTTTCCCCATGTCTTCGTGGGTTTCCTCCGGCAAACTGGTTTCCTCCCACACTGCAAAGATGTGCAAGTTAGGTGGATTGGCCATGCTAAATTGCCCTTTAGTGTCTAGAAAGGTTAGGTGAGGTTACTGGGTTACAGGGATGGGGTTGGGGTGTGGGCCCACGTAGGGTGCTCTTTCCAGGGTGCAGACTGGATGGGCTGAATGGCCTCATTCTGCACTAGAGATTCTATGAATCTGAGAATGTGGTGAGTATCCTCATTATGTTGTCTACTGAGGAGGCAGGACTGTAATATATACAAGCTGATCGTCAGTGTAGATTGGGACCAGGTGCTCCACTCCCTCCTGGTGCATCCCATTCCACTCATCTGATGACCTCAACTCTATCAAGAGGGACTTAATAGCTGGTGTACCCTGTCTAGTGCCCTTGCCTAATGGGAAATATTCTGAAGAAACCATATTTTTTTGGATGTTGGCTTTAAGGGCATTGTACATCGTACATCAGACAAATCCAAAACCTAGGGCCAAAATCAAATTTCCCCCAAATCTCAGATTCCACCCTATCAAATGCTTTTTCAGTTTCTAAAGATACTATAACTTCAGGTTCCCGAGCAGTAGGGGGTGGGGGTGGGGGGGCGAAAGGACAATGTTTAAGAGGTGTTGGACATTGGCTGACAACTGTCTGCCTTTAATAAAGTCTTTCTGCTCCTCTGACACTGCAACTGGGAGACAGGGCTCCATTTGGGATGCCAGGACTTTAGCGAGTAGTTTAACATGTGTGTTAAGTGAAATGGGTCACTATGGCCCACACTCTATTGGGTCATTGCCCTTTGAAGGAGCACAGAAATTGAGGCCCGAGTGAGGGTCGGAGGTAGTGACTTCCTGGACAGTGAATCATTACACATGTCCATTAATAGATGTATAAGCTGATCTGAGAACCTTTTATAAAATTTGGTTGGGAAGCCGTCAGGGTTGGGGGCTTTGCCATATTGCAGCCGTCCGCTACATTTCAGTATTTCTTCTGGGCTTAAGGGGGATTCCAGTTTCCATCTCCTGCCTTCCTCAATGTGTAGATCATCTACAAAACCTTTCATACCTGAAGTATTTGGAGATGGCTCTGACTCATATAAGCTCATGGTAAAACAAATTGAAAGTCGCATTAACCTTGAGATGAGCGGGGGCGGAACAGTTGTTAGCACTACTGCCTCACAACACCAAGGACCCAGGTTCGATCCCAGCCCCGGGTCACTGTCTGTGTGGAGTTTGCACATTCTACCCGGGTCCCCCCACAACCTAAAGATATGCAGGGTAGTTGGATTGGCCACGCTAAATTGCCCATTAATTGGAGAAAAAAAAATGAATTGGCTACTTTAAATTTTAAAAAAACTTTGAGAGGAGCTGACACTAAGTTACCTTCTTTAGTCCGAATCAAAGGGATTTCTCCGGAGGCAGTCTGCTTCTCGAGTTGATGCGCAAGATGACCCGCCCTTCCCCCCATGTTCATGGAAGGTGCCCCTGGAACGTTTCAACTGATGCACAGCATTGTCCGTAGATATCAATTGAAATTGGAGTTGTAATTCTTTTCCATGTATCAGTAGATCTAGCGTTGGGGCAAATGGATATTGGCGATCAACCTCCAAAATGGAGTCCACTAGTCTTTGTCGTTCCACTCTTTCCAATTTCACGATGTGAGCTTTATATGAGATAGTTTCTCCCTTATGACGGCCTTTAGGGTTTCCCCAGAGTGTTGAATGAGATATTGACTCTACTTTGTTGATCTTAATAAAGTCTGCTATGGCAGCAGACAAATGCTCGCAAAAATTGTCATCAGACAACAAAGTGGTGTCTAGTCTCCAGGATGGGCGTTTGAGGGGGCCAAAATCAAAATGACAATCAACAAAATGAGGAGGCTGGTCAGAGATGACAATTGCCGAGTATTCAGCTGACACTACTGAAGGAAGGAGTGACTGGTCAACAATATAAAAATCAAATCGGGAATAGATATGGTGATAATGTGAAAGAAGAGAAAATTCTTTACTGTTTGGATGCTGAAAACACCACAGATCAACCCCCAAATCCCTTCCGTAAGTGAGATCACTACCCTGGACATCCCAGATGGGATCAAGGGTTTTGGCATGGAGCGATCCAAGGTACAATTTATAATAATAATTATCTTTATTAGTATTGCAAGTAGGCTTACATTAACACTGCAATAAGTGTCCAATTCATCTAATAGGATATCTTTCGGGACTTGTGGGATGAAACCGGAGTGCCTGGAGGAAACCCACGCAGACATGGGGATAACGTGTAGACTTTCCACAGACAGTGATCCAAGCTGGGAATCAAACCTGGGTCCCTGATGCTGTGAAGCAACAGTGCTAACCACCATGCTAGGTCACCTCCAAGAATCATCCGATGTGAGTCTAAGTCAGGGAGGAGGCTCACCTGAGAGTTTGTAAAATTTGGACTGTCCCAGTTGGGGGCATAAATATTAACTAAAATAACTGGAATGTTTTCCAGCTAACCACAGCCAACAATATAATGACCATTGGTGTCATCTATAATCCGAGAGAGAGCAAATTGTATTTTTTTTTAATAGATTAGTATTGCCGTGCCTCTAGCCCGACCATTAAAGCCTGAACGAAAGACTTGTCCCACCCAACTTTTGCAAAGCCTTATCTGGTCCTTCACCGGAAAATGGGTTTCCTGTAGAAATACGACACCCGAGTTTAGAACCTTCAGATGAGGAAAAACCCTTGCCCGTTTCACGGGCTCATTTAGACTTAATATTCCAAGTAACAAAGCAAAATGGAGATCCCCCAATGCCTCGCACGCCGGGGTCAGCCATTACCTCTGAAGATCAACAAGTAAGGAATCTTAACAAGCAAGCGTAAGAAAATCCCACCTGAACAGCGGCCAAGCCCGGTCCAAATGACCAGACAAACACAATAGTGGACAATGTCCAATAACTAACTTTAACACACTCACTGCTCTATCCCTCCCTAACCCAACAGCAATATTAACATATTCATATACAACAGTAGTATTAAATTTCTACACAACATAAACCGATCAAAACTATATTCAAAGCTCCTATGTGCAAGGTGTTTGCGACTAGGAGCTGCAGCACACCCAATCTTGTACTTCCTATCAGCTTAACTCATCCTTAGCTGGGAGGCTCTCTGCTCAACCATTTACTCAAAAAAAAATAAAAACTTTAACATATATAAAATTCATAATGCAACAATAACACTTGTAAAATCCCAACGATAATTTAATAGCCTAAATTTTATACAAACCAACAATGTAAAAATCTCTGAATTTCAAAACACATTAACTTCAATATAAAAGAGAATTCAGGCAGCACGGTGGCGCAATGGTTATCATTGCAGCCTCACGGTGCCGAGGTCCCTGGTTCGATCCATGCTCTAGATCACTGTCCATGTGGAGTTTGCACATTTTCCCCATATTTGCATGGGTTTCGCCCCCACAATCCAAAGATGTGCAGGGTAGATGAATTGGCCACACTAAATTGCCCTAATTGGAGAAATTAATTGGATAAAAAAATAATTAAACAGGGTTCAAATTTAGCTTCTGGGCAAATAGGTTTGCCTCTTCAGGGGAGTCAAAAGTGATCCTGCTCCCTGACAAACACATGGAGGCAGGTTGGGGACATCAGGCTGAACCAGAGGCCCTTGCTGTATAGAATTGATTTCACCATTAAAGGTTGATCTCTTCTTTGAAAAAAACTTTTACTGCGGTCGTTGCACTTTAAAAAGCGAATTCAATGCGTCTTTCTCCGCTACATACGTCACCTGAAGTCCTCGTAACCAGAGTGGAACAGCAGCTTTCAAAGGCAGAACAAACACGTGATGCCATTTTAATACAGTCTGGGAATTGAGAGCTAAAGCAATTGTGAGCAGTTTGCCCCAACAGTCATGACAAATAAAGAAGGTTGTGTAAAGTTGTGGAATGGATTTGCTGTTAAAGGTAGAGCAGAAGCTTTGTTTAAAAGTCTCAATTGGAAAACCGGGTCTTCATTTCGAAAAACAAATCACTAAGGGAGAGCATACTTGTGAGAGAAGATTTTAAAGTGTGTTTTTGGGAGCGGAGTTTGCAAACTCTCATGTGACAATCATCTGGGGGGGGGGGTTCTGAGGCGACATCCACTTGGATTCAGAGGACTGTTTCTTACCACAATCATTGTGTGTGCTTAAAAGGGACTTTTGTGTTAATGAGACCATTGTAGCTTGAGGTGTACTTGGTAATCCAATTGTTAATCTTTAAATCTGTCGTTATTTGTTAAACTAAGGGGGGGGGGGGATGTTGTACGATGATTGTGATACTCTTAGGGTAAATGTGAGAGAAAAATGGGAAAGAAAATTAAAGGAAAAAATGAGCCAATTTTTCATTCTTTTCTCAATCAAGCGAAAGAAGGACAATGGAGAATATATGTACAATACTGAATAAAGCTGATAAATAGTGCCATGTTAAATATTAGTAAAACAATTGTTTGTCTGAGGATCAACTCAAGAGACAACATCACCTTTTTGAAGGCCTACCTACAATAGATTTTGCATCAGACTACCGGGTAAAACTATAGTCATTTCAATTCAAAGTCGTTACCCAATGCAGATTTCACTACTGCAGATTTTGATGACAGAACCATTAAGATTCTCAATATATAAAAAAAACTTTGTTAAACTAAGGGGGGGGGGGGGGGGGGAGTGAAAGAGTATTGACAACTCAGCACAGATGTAACTTTTGATTGGCTAGCGTTTTAATTCTCCACTCCACTGTGACCTTTCAGTCCTCCGAATCATAAATTGTTCCAATGAAGCTCTACCTCATCCTTTGATTAGACACTTCAGGCTTGAGTTCAGCAATTTGGATCATAACCACTTCCTTTTTTGGATGGCAGCTGTTGGTGGTGTTTCTGCTTTTCTCATTTACAAGTCCTCTTGACACATCTTTAATTTCTTTACTAGTGCCATTACCATATTTATTTGGCTTTCACTCTCAGCCCTTTTGTCATTTAATATCTTCCGTCTTCCACCCTGTAACGGAACTTTCTTGTCGTCTATACCGCTCTTTCCCTGCTTTGCTTAAAAATGGTTAACACCTTTAAGCACTTCCAGTTGTGACAAAGGGCCACTTATCTGAAGTATTGACTCTATATCTCTCTCCACAGATGTTGCCAAACTAGCTCGAGACTGCTGAATCTCCATAAACGTAGAATGGATGAAGTCTGTTTTAGAAATGTTGTATGGTTTGCACTTTAAAAAAGTTGCTTAATCTTGTGTAATTTTGAACTCCATTTTTAACATCTTCAGAACATAGCTCTATTTTATGAGGGGGAGGCTCAAAAGAAAAAAAAAGTACTTGGGCATCAAAATAAAATCCCCATTAAGCTTAAAGCAGGACAGCACTGTGGCACAATGGTCAGCGCTGCTGCCTCACAGCCCTGAGGACCCGGGTTTGATCCCGACCCCGGGTTACTGTCCGTGTGGAGTTTGCACATTCTCTCCATAAGACCATAAGACATAGGAGTGGAAGTAAGGCCATTCGGCCCATCGAGTCCACTCCGCCATTCAATCATGGCTGATGGGCATTTCAACTCCACCTCCCAGCATTCTCCCCAATAAGACCATAAGACCATGTCTGCGTGGGTCTCACCCCACAACGAAAAAAAGATGTGCAGGGTAGGTGAATTGGCCAAACTAAATTGCCCCTTAATTGGGAAAAAAATAAGAATTGCATACCCTAAATTAGGGTTGGCCCTCTTTGGTAACAGAAAGGAAAGCTTAGTTATTGTGGGTTTTGACCACTGTGCCAATAATTATTTTTAATTTACTTTTCATGGTAGATTTTGTTTAATATAATCATTATGTTGTTGTACTTTAGTTAATTTTCTGGTGAATTAAAAATTACTGAGCACTGGATGGCACAGTGGTTAACACTGGTACCTAATGGCGCTGAGGACCCACCCGGGTTTGATCCCAGCCCCAGGTTACTGTCCATGTGGAGTTTGCACATTCCCCCGTGTTTGCGTGGGTCTCACCCCCACAACCCAAAGTTGTGCAGGATAGGTGAATTGGCCACACTAACGTAATGAATGAAAAAAATAGTAATTTTGGTACAACCACACATAGAACTCTGCTTGCAAGTAGCTTTATTATCATTACTTTTAAAAATTAATTTAGTCACCACTGTAGCATGCTGCAGCATTAATTGCTATAGAATGATCCGGCACTATACAAAAACCTGCTCCGTATAAAATTGGATAGTCCAATACTACATAATTGTTGTAGGATTGTTCAGTACTGTACAATAACCTGACCCAGCTGCAAGCTCACCTTTGAGAAGAAGCTGACCCTATTCAGCATTCATGACAGTAACTCAGTTGGGTCTGAAAGTCCAGAGTGAAGGACCTTGGGACATAAACTGATATCCCACTTCCCTGGATGCAACATACTGCTGCTCCAGGGCAATGGAGCATTAATTGTTTCTGAAAAATACAAAATAATTAATTGCGCTGAGCTCAAACTCCTTTACTGCTCTTACCATGATCTCCATCGCACTCCATCGGGAGGTACCCCAGTACATGGCCATTCCTTGGTTAATTACATGTGTCATTGCTCTCACAGTTTCTGTCAGGAGAGAAGAAGTGATTTATTGATTTTTTAAAAAATGGCACATCATGGCTGCTCCACACTATGCATGGATTTTGCTACTGGTTTCACAACAGGGGTCTTTTTGCTGCAAGACATCTTGCAAGCAGTGTACATCCGTCTCGCAACAGTGGAATCATGAGGCATACTGACATTTTATCTTCCCTCAGAATTCCTTCGTATTGCTGGATTAATAAAGTAAATGAGGGTTGTACGATGATTGTGATACTCTTAGGGTAAATGTGAGAGAAAAATGGGAAAGAAAATTAAAGGAAAAAATGAGCCAATTTTTCATTCTTTTCTCAATCAAGCGAAAGAAGGACAATGGAGAATATATGTACAATACTGAATAAAGCTGATAAATAGTGCCATGTTAAATATTAGTAAAACAATTGTTTGTCTGAGGATCAACTCAAGAGACAACATCACCTTTTTGAAGGCCTACCTACAATAGATTTTGCATCAGACTACCGGGTAAAACTATAGTCATTTCAATTCAAAGTCGTTACCCAATGCAGATTTCACTACTGCAGATTTTGATGACAGAACCATTAAGATTCTCAATATATAAAAAAAACTCTCCTGTACCAAGGTCTGCTGTGGGACAGACACTGGCCTTTCACTTCTCAGGTCCTGGATTCAAATTCAGTTCGGTTCCAATTTGCAACTGGCACACAGGACAAGGCAGATGATAAATGCTAATCACAAGGAAGCCATTGGTGTGGGAAATTAAAACATACCACCTCGGTATGGAGAGGGCGGCACGGTGGCACAGTGGTTAGCACTGCTGCCTCACGGCGCTGAGGAGCCAGATTCGATTCTGGCCACGGGCCACTGTCGACTTTGCACATTCTCCCGTGTTTGCGTAGGTCTCATCCCCACAACCCAAAGATGTGCAGGGTAGGTGGATTGGCTACGCTAAATTGCCCCTTAATTGCACTCAATTTATTAAAAAAAGTTCAGTATGGAGTGCTTTTCTGAGGTTAAACCTGAGGCAGTTTGCTTTGCCAGAGTCATTGTTGCTATATACCTCACCTGAAAGTGATGTTTTCTGAACCTGGTGTCTGAAATGGTAAAACGTTCCATTCCCAACACTTCACGTTTATTAAGATGAGGAATACAAGTGACCTAAAGTTTACATCAAGAAATCGAGGAATTTTTAAAGAGTGTAGAATTTTGAACTCAATTTTTGACGTCTTCAGAATACAGCCTGCTTTATGAGGAGAGACTCAGAAGAAAAAAGGACTCTGGCATCAGAACTTCCCGTTAAGCTTAGTGATTCTAAAAGAATAGAAAAGGCAATCAATGTTTCCTCATTGTATTGCCAACAGGAAGGAAAGCTTGGATTCTGTGGGTTTCAACTCACTGCACCATTGTAACCATGTCATCAAGGTCCACAAAGCCATGTAAAGTGTCAGCCTTGACTCAATGTTATCACTTTTGTCATGGAGTAGCAAGCCATGAATTCAAGGTTTAGCAATCATAGTGTACTGTCTGGAAAATGGACTGCAGCAATTCACAAACGTTTCTTTGACAGCACCTCCTGAATTACTTCTACCACCTAGAATAAGGGCAGCAGGCACATGGAAACATCATCACCACCAAGTACCCCTCAAGTCACACATCATCTTCAATCGCAAATATGTGTTCTTTCATCCTTGCTGGGTCAAATTCCTAGAATTTCCTACATAACAGCATTCTGGGAGCACCATAACCACATGGACTGCAGCAGTTTAAGAAGGCAGTTCAACACCATCTTTTCAAGGAACGTTAAGGATGAGCAATAAATGCTGGCTTTGCCAGCGACATCCACATCCTGTGAATGAATCCAAAAAGGTCTAAGATTTCAGAATAAAACCAGAGTAGACATTTCAATGTAGATGCAGTCTTTAAGATGAGATGCTAACCTGAAACGTGGTCTACCATCTCAGGCAAATGCAAAAACTTTCTATGGCACTATCTGAAGAACAGGGGAGTACACCAGCGGTATCCTAAACCAACATTTGTTCTTTAACCAACATCACCAAAAACAGACCAGCTGGTCATTCACTTCATTGCGGATTGTGGACCTTGCTGTGCACAAAATAGCTTTTGCGCTTGCCTTATAAAAGTGGCAATTTAAAAATGACTAATTGACTCTGGGATATCCTGAGAACATGAAAGGTGCTATACAAATGTAGGTCAGTTTTTTCACATTAAGTTTTTTTTTAAGGGCCACAGGAGCACTGCAACAAGGAATAATGGACTTAAGGTCTAAACCCACCTTTGCTCTTGCATTACATTTTTAAATGTAAAAAAAGGGCAGTTACTTCATGAAGAATGAGAAACAAAAATAAAGTTTGTTGTTTGAATGCTAGATTAACCCAGTTACCTAACAGCACAGCCAAATAAACTTGCCCCATAATATTCCTTACTAATATGTCTTGATAGTACTGCTGAATAGCATTGCTTGACGATACTTGTCTTTTTTGAAGGGGAAGGAAAAGAGGGAAAAGCACTGAATCTCGATTTGGCCAATGTTCCAGGATAGGCACCACACAAATGGAAGCTCAGAGACATAGCGCAGTAGCAAATTCACTGAGGTGAAGAGGAGTCAGAGCGTGAATGGCTGAGAATCACTGCACTAAAGCACAATCTGGATGCACAACCATAAACAGCAATGGTACAGCAAAACTAGAATTTAAATAGGAGAATTAAAAATATTGCCAGAACTCGAAGTTGAACTTTGGTGTAGATTGAACACCCTATCGCTTAACCACATTTTCCTTTTTTTCAGCTGCTTGCAGAAAGATGCAAAAAAGTACATTGAAGTCAGATCTTTGGCTCAAAAACAATTGCTATTCTGTAGCAATTTTTCTTTGTGGCATGGTGTGCATGATAAAAAGGGATGAGATTATCTTCTTTATCGCAAATTTGATTGTTAATAGATGTCAAACTTTTTCTTCTACCCAATATATCTTTGAACTGCGGCATTCTTTCCTCACTTTTCTTCTCTAGCTCTTAGAAATGTTGCTGCTGTATGGTTTCCCAGGCACCATCTACTGTCCAAAATTTAGTCTAGGCAGTGAGTACCTCTCACAAGAGACATCAGAGCCAAGCGTAACCCTGGCATCCTTGTACATGCATAATATATACTTTCCAGTAAAGAGTCAATGAACAGCAATCAGAGATAGGAACCTTACTGATCTTTCACTTCTGAAACTTCGATTGCACCACTTGGTTATATGTGTCCTCAGCTGCTGGCTTTAAATGTGAATGAAATGAACCGAGGAAGTTCCAACTAAATTAGTACGCATGTGTCCATGATATAAAACTACAAATTTGACACCAAATTAAGCAATCTTACCCTGCAGGAACGCAAAATGGTAACTTGCATTTAATGGCTAAAGCTATAGCAGGTAGAAATTTCTAATCTTGCATTTTGATCATTCTCTAGTTTCCGAGTTCTGCCTCTCCATAGCCACATGTGTGTGATCTTTCCTTTGCTATATCACCAACATCAGAGAAACATTAGCGATGACATTTATGATCAATAAGGAATGGTTTCATTTTAAGGATGCAATGATATAGAAAAAATAAATCACTTTTATTCAAACCAGGATGATTGATTTGAATTCGTCAAATACAACGAAATCATTAGTATACATTTTTCAGGGAGTATTTTTATTTGGCTGGTTCTGTGAAGTCATAGTAACAAAATAATGTCCAGAAAGAAATGTCATGGTAATTTCTTTTACAAAAATGAGTGGTTTTCTCCAATTTTACAGAGCCCAAATTAAACAAAAACCAGGAGGATGGGAATAGTTTGGACAGCAGAGTTGTCCACAGTTGTTGTTGATGTTTTTTCATTTGCTTTGTTAGGTGGACTGCACTCGATTTGAGTTCTTATTGACTCCTCCACTAACGGTCTGAGAAAACTCATCCAAAGAAGATTGAGCATAGCTTTTTCATTGACTTTAGTGAAGTCAACTCATCATTCAAAGTGTGAATGTGGTACCAATTCCAGTGTAAACTTGTTGGATTTGCTAAGACTGGCCACAGAAGGGGGGGGGGGGGGGGGGGTTTCACCTCCGGGAGTTGAGCACACAACATATACTGACACATCAGTGCTGTGTTCCATAGTTGAGGTGCTATCATTTGGATGACCTGTGAACCAGCAAAATAGATGAATGGGTCCTTCAACTCATTACTGCTCTCAGACGTTCAGTGTGCAAATCAGCTGTAATTCCCAAACTGGCTACGAAGTGCTTTCAGACATACTGAAGGAATTAGATACTTTAACATTTTTCTTTCTATATTAAGGAGCAGGGAAAATACAATTTTTGAATGTTGTTATTTGGAGGGCATTTTGTACCTCATCACTCATACTCTTCTTTATATTTCGCCGATTGCCAAGAAAGATATTCATGATTACTAACAATGTCACGTTTGTCATGATAAAGCAAAACGTTACGGATGCTGTAAATAAATAGCATGTAGCAAGTCCATTTTGTTTCTGAGAATGAACAATGGTTCTCAATTAACCTGAATTTTCCCTTTTCAGATGCTGACAAGCTGTTAATTTTTAACATTTTCTGTTTATCTTGCAGTCTATCTCTTTTAGGGTTATATCAATTGCAGTGGTACTGAGGAGCAAGGTCACAAGAACAGGTCCCTCTGCTCCAGACTAGAGTGCCCTTGTCAGCTACTTTATTGAACCCCACTCGGAATGGTGGTTATGGGAAATCAAAGCTTTCCGTAATTCTGGCTGGTTAAAAGCCACTTTACAGGAGAAAACTGTCCATCATACCCTTTTGCAGAAAAAAAAGCTGTCTGTGAACAACTGAACACAAACACAAAATGGCATTATCCAACTGTGATTATGAGATTCAGCTAGGTGACAAGTGTGAAATAATGGGAAAATGAGGGCATGAAGCGAACTATACACAAACAAGAAATTAACAAATGATTTGACAATATATGCAAGACTACAAGGACACAAGTATGATATTTTTTTAAAATCTGAATGTCAAATCTACTGTAGGTATAACCATGTATATATTCTCAAGGACAAAGCATCCAATCTGAGCTGTTGTGTACCAAATTCCAGTATGCACAATTTAAATGTGTTAAGACTGGGCTGAAACATCACAGAAAACAATTTGGCCCAAGTGTGCGAAGCATTCACACCCAAACTACATTGATCAGAAAACAGCCCAAATACTTTAATTCAAAGCTAAATACAGCATGCGTTGGGAATCTGAAATGAAAACAGAAAATGCTGGGAAATACTCAGCAAGCTAGACAGCATCTTTGGGGAGAAACAGAGTTTACATTTCAGGTTGTTGACCTTTCATCAAAACTTACATGAATCTATGTCTGATGAAAGGTCACAGAGCTGAAAAGTTAACTCTTTCTCTCCAAAGATGCTGCCTGACCTGCTGAGTATTTCCAGCTACTTCTGTTTTTATTATCCCTAAAATCTGTACTCCCCTTGCTAATTTTCTCCAATTATTTCCTTCTTGAATCGACTTCTTGAAGTAGGTGGGCTCCTTCTGATATATTTTTGACTGAGTGGCCATTCTTCATGTGCCAACTGTAGCAGTATGGCCAAGCTATCCAACTGCAGAGTTAAATGCTCCCTGACAGGGACTGCAAAAGGGATTGCTGTTGATCCGGAGTGGAAACCCCAGCTGATTTCTCATCCTTGCTACCAATAGGTATTGAGCACCTATAAGATCATTATGTACACATCTACAAATTTGTTTAACATGATCTGTTTTTTCAAATATAAGGACAAAAGGATGGATGGATTTTAGAATTGATAAATGATCCAACAAGATTTTCTAGATGTATTTTGTTTACACAATATACTAATTGATGTTTGATTTGTTTCCATAAAAAATTATTAAAATTAGCATCCAAAGTTAATTGGCTTGGTAATAATTGACTACATTCTACTGTTCATACCGTTAAAATTAATTTGAATAGAAAGTGTATTTTGTTGAATTGTTTCACAGCCTTAACTAGTATTTTAAATTAAACTTTTTGTCCACTCACTGGCACTTCTCAGCTCTCTACCATTAGTGTTTTATGCTCTATAGCTGACTGTACAAGACAAACGTGGGCAGGCATTTTCTCTCAAACTCTCCCAAATACACCATGATGTTCCAAGAGTGGGGAGCTCCCTATTTATACCATGGGGTGCAGCTTCGGGATGTGGGGCGCATGGGGCACTGCCGGCGCAACGAAGAATCACGACAGTGGAGAATCCAGCCTGCGATCTTTAGAAAATGGGGAGCAAAATGATTGCTCACAACCTGTCATACTCAGTAGTTTAATACACTAACACAAAACTTCTCCTTATACTATTCCCTGGACAGTGCATTATAGGAAATACATTTATCCCTATGTAATATTTTGGTGCAAAACAAATGCCGTTGCAGTCCTCAAAAAAGCTTCTATTGTCTCATGTAGGCCAACAATAAGGGACAAACAGTTCTCACACTGAGTGAAACCTACAGAATTCAGTCAATTGGATAGAGGGGGTTGGTTCAAATACACCAATCAGTAACATGGCACAAAACTAAATGCTTAGACCGGAATCCGCCAGACAATCAGAAGGGCTGAGTGTAGTTTGCCGTGTCAAGCATTGATATTTTTGAAAAAAACATTTTACTAATGAATTCAGAATGCACTTGGCCAATTTTTCCCTCCCTTTTCTTTTCCTCCATCCCTCCATCCTTTCTGGTCCTGTTACATGAATACATTGCTTGCAAGGCATATCTTAAATTTTATTGCCAGACTTGTGGAATAAAAGATTTTAAAAAAAAGAACCCCCAAATACAATATCTATAATCCCACCAAGGCTTCTCAGCCCAATCTGTCATCATGCAGCTTTTCCATAAAATTATGCACAGGCACATAGAGGCCAAAGATAAAAGAAGAAAAAGACAAAGGCTGAAAATGCTAAACATGCACCATAGACAAAAGCACAAAGAATTCAGCAGCAATTCTGACAGGGCTGCTACTTTACAGGTGATGCATTAAGTAGTTGAGCAGGCTTTCATTTTAATCAAATGGAAAGGAAAGTCAAGGCTTTAACAAAACACAAAGGCTAGGACCAAAACAATTAGTGATCGACTGGTACGAATGTTATTGGAATTGTATTTTACATGATTGTACAGAGGCGCAGCTACCAAAGCTCTCATCTGGTCACAGTGCTGCATCCTCACTGCACAAGTTTAAATAGAACCACATACATTTTCAGCGCACACAAGTGAACTGGAGATATATTTGAAAAGGAAAAATATGCAGAGTTATAGGGAAAAAGCAGGACAGTGGGATTAAATGGATAGATTTTTCAAAGAGCCAACACAGAAATGATGGGCAGAATGGAGTCCTTGCGTGCTGCCTGATTATGATTCTACAAAAAAGGCCTATCCTTCCATTGTTTCACAGACATGATGGGCTGAATGGCCTCCTTGTGTACTTTATGATTATATGCTTCCACAAAAAGGCCATATGCTCTATTGTGCCTGTGCTATCTCTTTTCTAGAATAAACCAAATCAAATCCTACTGGATAGCAATCTCCCATAAGCTCCGTCTCTTCTACTTCAAATATCTATCACTTTTTCTTAAAAGACACAATGATCTTTGCCTCATACACCCCCTGTTAAAAAGCATTCCATGCTCCAACAAACCACTGCGTTAAGAAATTTCTCTCAATCCTCTCATTTTTGTAGTGATCATTCCAAATTGATGGCCCCTCATTGCTGATTCACCCCACCCTGAGAAATAGTCTCTCCTTATTCACTCAATACAAACTCTTCTTCAAAATTAAAAAACTTCAATTAAATCTCCTCTTGTCCTCTCTGCTCTACTGAAAATGGTCCCAATATCTTAAACATATCCTTGTAACTATCACACTCCTGACTATGTGGTGTATGCTCTCCATTGTTTTAATGTTCGTACTATCATAGGGTTCCCGAAACCTAACTGTACTCTTAACTGGGACTGCGGTTCCAACATTATAACAATGGCTACAGTTCAAAAAAGTACTTAATTGACTAAAGCTTTGGATGTGCTCAAGTTAAGAAAGAAGTAGTATATACATTCAAGCCTTTTTCTCCAACTACTGTTTAGAGCAAATTCATAGTTATCTTGCTCTTCAATACTATAACCAAAAACCTAAATGGTAATGATTATTAATTTTTTCTTCCAAAATGTATTACCTCATGCACACAATCTCATCTGATAGTTATTCTCCCATTCTGCTAATGTATCTATGCCTTCCTGAACTCTTACCGACCTCATTGATTGGTGATGGCACCAAAGGAGGATGGGCAAATTTTGAGTTTTACATCTGCATGGCCAAATAAATCATCTATATCTAGCAATGACTCAAGTTCACTTAGCACAAACCCCAGGGGTACAACTCTTCTTCAATCTGAACAATACTCCTTTACCCAACTTCCTGTTTCCTATCTGTCAGCCAGCCAACTTGCTAACCATACTGCTACATTTTTTCTCATACCAAATCTGTGGGTTTTTCCCAATGAACTTCCCATGTGACATTACTGGATACCTTCTGGAAATCCATGAACTACATAGACTTAACGGTCCCTTATCTATAGTTATTTCTTCAACGTATGCTTGTCACAAATCTATTAGCTGTCCTTGATTCACTTTCAGCCCTGCTAATCTCCCTTCTCATCTCCCTACGACACATTCTACAATCCTCATGATTAATTGTTAATTCAACTTTATCATATGCCTTCCTTTCAAACCTCAGTTTAATTTAATGTGTTGCTGAAAAAAGATACATATCAAAGCTTTTCATCCGGACACTGCGCAAGAATACCAGTATAAGGGGAAAACAACAATTTATACTGTATGAGAAGAGAATGCTGATTGGTTGGCAAATGGATTCTGGTCGAGGCATTTCCATGGAGAATGCACCAGTTGATAATAACTGACAGATAACTGCTAAGCATTGTTTGAAATTTAAACCAGGCAGCTTGATCCTGATTTAATTGTTAAGACATTGCCCTGGCCAAGGAATCAGTGAATGGCTGTCATTTATTTTGCTTAGCTGAAATAATGTTTCTATGTGTCTTTAGGTATGTAATTTCCAGTACACGCAAATGTGTCACACTCAGCACACTGAGGATTATTTTATTTAGCAAATCTTGTCTACTCTGTTTTGAATTTTGCAAGCACGGCTGGTTGGGTATGGTCTGTACCTTGCCCATAGGGAACAGAAGCTGTGACATAAAGTCCGCCAATATCTACACATCTAGCATCATACTGGCACTGAAATTCATACACCACATTACTCATTTGTGTGATAGGCAGAATGTCATTTTGGTTTGATGGCAGCATCCTGTTAGTGAGGAATACCACTCGTTTTGTTACTGTGTTGTACTTCACCCGTTGCTCCAATTTTTGAGATATCTCACCCTTCCAGGGTAATCTAAGGTAGTCTGGGCACTTCGGCTGTGAAAAGTGCTAAACAATCCTCAGTGTGCTAACAATTACACTGACAACCAATTTAAAATTGTCAGTCGGGCTTTCAGTGTGACACATTTGCATGTACTGGAATCTTACATACCTGAAGACACAGGGCTTCATTCTTAGCAGACAGAAAGAACATGTATATACATTGCATCTATTTCGGCTAAACAAAATAAATGACAGCCATTTGCTGATTCTTCCCCCAATCGTTGACCAATCAGGGTCAAGCTGCTTGGTTTAAAAATCAACAATGCTTGGCAGTTATCTGTCAGTTACAATCAACTGATGCATTCACCATGGTAATGTTTGACCAGAGTCCACTTGCCAACCAAACAGTATTCTCTTCTCATACAGTATAAATTGTTTTTTCCCTTATACTGGTATTCTTGTGAAGTGACCTGATGAGTGCAAGATGAAAAACTTTGACATGTCTTTTTTTCAACAATACTCACGTTCTGTACTACGAAACAACTATTAGTTTATTGTATTTAATGTAATGGAGCTCATTTATTTGATAAACTCTTTGATGCCTTGTAGGAATACAGTTATTCTGCATTTGTTCAATTTGATATTTGCAGATTTCCCACTGCTGATCTGGCCATTCGTTACCGAGTTAATTTGGCTCAGATATCTTTTTACCTTGCTGAACTTTGTTCTTTTTATTTACAGCATCCTTATTGACACTGCTACCCTATTCTTCTTACAATGAACCGGTCTACATTTTGAACACTATTGCTCAACTTTGATCTCATTAATTAATTACCTTTATTCCAGTCTAGTTATTCTCCTCTATCTCATCTCTACTGTTCCGTGTCATGTAAAAGATTTCACTTTGTATTTCTTAACTTTATCTAGTTGTATTCTGTCTTAATGCGGCCACAGGGATATCATCTTTTGTTAACACTGCCACCCAAACCTCACCTGGACTTACAGTATCTCACTGAATATACTCCGCCTCAAGGCTCATGTTCCTTTTGCACTTTGGTTTCAATATTCTGAAATGGCAGGTAGTCCAAATATGCAAATGTAAATTAACCTGATGTGTACATCCCCCATTGTTATTCTCATCCCTTCAGCCTTGTGAACAGAATCAAGCTGTTGCAAGGTAGTTGAATAATTCCTTACATTGGATCTGGAAGCAAATCCATATGGACAGTCTGAATGAAGAGTGACAGCTGTGAGTGGTTCAGCAATGACGACTGCAATACCTAGCAAGATTTTACACCAGGACCAGCTTAGCTAAAAAACAGTACCAGTCTATCACTAAAATTAACCTACGGTAGGGCTTGCAATAATCAATTATTAATACACAATGAAACCTGCACTAAATGGTCACTTTCAGCAATGCATCTAACTGTATGCACAGCCATAGATGGCTGAACAAGCATTAACGCGTCATGCCCCAAATGAAGCACTAATGGTAGTTATGTTGTGATTACAATATTTAATTGACACATCTCACATTTATCACAATTCTTTTGGTTAGCATCCTTAAAAATTTGTGTTTAGAAATAAAAAATGCTTTTCAAGTGTCTGGCTCACTGTCACCTACACAGCCTTAAAAAAAAAATCTTCCCTGCTCTTATCTCTGGAAGGTGCCAATTCAGTGGTGGGATATAATTGGCACTGATCTGCTATCTCACCCACATTGCCATTCTTCATGTGACCCATGGAGAGAATATTCAACTGTGGTAAGCATCACAATTCAGCTATATGCTGTTTTACACCATTATTTCTAACAAGGGCTACTAAACAGTTATCAGGAGTGGAATCCCAGCTGATTTTCCCCTCCCTAACCCAGTCGTGCTGACGTCAATTATTTGACCCTGATTAAGGTCAGCTGACTCGGCTAGATTTGGGATTGGACCTGACACCTTCATGGTTCAAATGACTTAACTGCTCAGGCCAGTGGGATCACAACCTGTCACCCTCTTAAATAAATGTGGCCCAGTGCTCCTAGGTAAAATGATTACCCTTTCACAACTGCTTAACCCCTTCATCGCCACAAATCTATTTATAGGTTTAAACAAAATTTTCTTAGCGTGATGCTAACCTATATTTAGATTTGAATGGCATTCACATAACATAACAAAATACAGTGGAACTCACAAAAGATCAATACAATTTGTACCAAATTCTCAGTCTGATAAACTTTTTTCTCCCAGTGTATGAAACCATTTCTATTTATTGAAATGTAATCTTGTATGAACACCTAAATTTCAATTTTATGTTTGAATATTTTTTTGTTCACCTTCATTTAACTTCTACATGGATTTGACTATAGTTATTGATCTTGTGTTTAATTACCAACACTCAACATCTCAAGAGCATATTGTTAACATTTCAATTAGAGTAGTAAACCTCCATTTGTCAGATCAATTAGCAGGTAACTGGCACTGCAGAAAACTTGATTACATTTTGTAATCAATATTAAAACCTTTCTTAACATCCAAGTCCTGTTCAGGTAACTGACAATTTACAATTGTTCTTAAGAGGATTCCACTGCATCTACCACAACAATCACACTAGCAGATGCTTGCCAGGCTGGTAAAGGGGTTAATAAGGTTGCAGGTTTCATATTTACCAGTTGCTCTGGCCATTTTAGGACACCCCTACCTTATCCAAGATGGGCTCTACTTGATTTAAATCAGTTGTTAAAACACAAAATCAACATCAGATTGTCCGATGGTATAAGCCATGGGGAAAGTGGTAGGAAGGATTGAGAAACTTGTGCTCACTGCAATCATAAAGCTCAAATCGACTTTTTTGAGGTCGAGTGCCAGCAAAATCTAATGCCTCCACACCAGTGATGCACAATTAATTCTGGTGAGGGCTGGGGGGTGGATAAGGGGAAGGGGAGGTGGGGGTGGAAACCATGAAATCTTAAATGAATTAGAACTAAACTGCCCGCTGCTTAATCAAAGTGACCAGAAGAACAGGTTTCAGTTTAGTGGTTTCATACTTACCCAAACTTAGATACACTTGCGACAACCTCCTCCATCCCCATTCTACTTCTGCAGACATGTGTCATTCAGCAATGGGAAATGGGAAGGCTGTCTGCTACTTTTCATAAGATTCATTTTGGTAATATATTGATTTATATTTGTTAGGGTTAAAAGTCATAACAGCCTACTTATTACACATTGCTCATAGCACCAACACAAAAATAAAATCAGCAACGGGGAGATGAGGGGAGAAAATTTCACAAAGGTAAGAAAAATAAAATGAATTGGCACCATCTCGCAAACATTTAATAAAAAAAACAGCCAAAGCAAACACTCGGGTAGGATGAGGTGTACAATTTAAGTTCAAACAAAATTAGGAACAAGACTTGTATAAAAATAAAGTAAGCAGTTAACTTTCTAAGAATAGGTTCATACTCTCTATGTAACATTGGTATACACAGCCCTACCATTCACAGAATGACAGGAATTCAAAATGAAATGTTGGCAAACCTGAAAGCACGGAGTAAATGGAAACTCAATTAAAGTGCTGAGACCTAATGGATTGGCACTGGGCAACATGCAAGTTTCAGGGATGAGGAACAGGTGATCAAAAAAGAAGAAACATGTTCAAAAAAAGCAAAAGGGTAGGATAGAATCATTTTTATTTACTTGCAAGATGTTTTTATAAGTCAGGTAACTTGCATTTTATGGGGAAGTTACTTCTGTGGGAGGAAGGAGAGGAAGTAGGAGCAGAGTGAACGAACAATCTGTCCCATAAAATGCCTCAGAAACAGCTACGTATTAATACTCATTTCTTGGGTACTGTGTACCTTCAATGATGAATGTTCTTGACTTTGAAGAACTAAATGGATCCCCTGGTAATAAAAGAAGATTTAAGAAAACCAGAGTTTACAGCTGAAGGCACATTACATTGCAGAATTTAGGGCACGGGAGAGGCATAAGTAAATTCTATATATACATACATATACACATGACTTCCCAGTTCAGAAAACAGTAGCCCAATGAAATGTCTTACAAGAAACATACATATTTAACATATCTATTATAAAATACATACAACTTGTAAAGGCTCAAATACACTATGAACAAAATAAAAATAATGTATTCTATCAGGTTATGAAAATTTTCAGTTTAAAAAGACATTATCCCTTTTGTTTACCTACATAGCCTAGATTTTAAATGCAGTACCAATCAAACTTGTTTGACAAAATCAACTGCAGGGATGACATGTAGTATTAACTGGGTTCGGTGAATGAATAGTATGGTAGGAGTGGCAGTGGGAAAAATATCCGCCACAGTACTAGATTTGGATTAAACTGGCACATATGAGCTTGAGGATGACTGTCAAATTATTCCAAAAATAATGCAGTATTATTAAATTGTCCCAACATCCCAGCCTGCACTACTGCGCTCTTCTAGCTCTGGTCTGTGCGGCTGTCACGCTACCACTGGTATCAGTCACACATCTTCAACCTGGACTTCTTTGCTGAAGTGACATCACCTCTCAAATATTTCCTCTGAGCTGCGCAGCAACCCAGAAGTTCCTGTGCAGGCCCCACCTAAGTCATCCCCTTTAGCACACTGGGCTAAATCGCTGGCTTTTAAAGCAGACCAAGGCAGGCCAGCAGCACGGTTCAATTCCCGTATCAGCCTCCCCGAACAGGCGCCGGAATGTGGCGACTAGAGGCTTTTCACAGTAACTTCATTGAAGCCTACTCGTGACAATAAGCGATTTTCATTTCATTTTATGTTATGCAAAAAAAATGCAAAAGGTCCTATTTAATTAAGTTGCTTGTGCCCACAAAAAAAATTAGAGTGCATGTTGTGTCTCTTTGTATCTTGCACTTTCAAAAACCTCCACATATTTAATTCCGTCTCTCAGAATCCTTGTTTGGTGTTAATTCCTCCCACTGTCCCTGTAGAGCACCTTGAAATATTTAACGGCACTATATTAAGTGCATTATTATTGTTAATGCCTTATGACAAATCTCCCAACACCCTACCACTCCAGCCCAACTAGTTCAAGAGGGTTGTAGTGCAAAAAACATACACTTTGAATGAGACAGCAATCAAGTTCCCAGCTCCAATCAATGCAGCGCAAGGAAAAGAACATGTAGCTAACTCCCTCATGGAACACAGATTTGATTAATGGTGCCCTTGGGTTGGGGAGGAGAAAAATAAAAACGATCACTATCTACTGACCTTACTGGAATGTAACAGTGGATGGACTTTGGATGAGGACAAGATGACAGTACTGGCGATTACTGTCTTGAACTTTGATGCACACTTTGACATCAGCTAACTCAGAACAAGCTTGAGGCCATTTCTATATAACTCAATACTGTTTACTGAGGAGTTCTTAATCTTGTGGGAGCCATGTATGTAAAGGTGTAACAGTGAATGTTAAAGGGTTGTAATCAGAACAGTTGAGAAAAACTAGATGATAGCAGGAGAAACAAGTTACAAATGGAAGACTCAAATGGAATTATAGAGAAATGGCAAAAATCAAAAACTGTGAATGATAAAAACTGTTTGAAAAGATCAGTGTTGTTGCCTGGATTTCTGTAAGGGTATTTTTGAGATTACATTTTTTAATAGTTTGGTCAGCTGAATTATGAAAAACTTTCAGCAGCTGTTAAGTGTAGATCTAGTCTTTCCATATTTGAAACTCCCTCTGGGCTGTTATTTTATACTGACAACATTAGCATTTTGAAGTGGTGACTTCTCAGCATGAAAAGTAAGTTTTTTTATCAAGAGATCGCACTGAACAACTGATGTTAATAAATCAGTCTTTCATTCCTGGTTTTAGGTCAGTAAGGTAACCCAAGTGAAACGGTGTTATTCGCGTTCCACCTGAATCAGAAGGTGCAGGATTCGAACTGCACTGCAGACAGTCCCGGCAAACAGACATTCGGCTCTCAGGTCTGGGTTGACATCCGGCAGGATATTTGAGTTGGGAGTGCGCCCTCACCCATTTCATTATATGGGTTTTGGCACCCACCCCGCCTACATGTAGTTCTGGACAAACTCCAAAGCCTCCACCCTCCTCCCCAACTACTGGGATAAAGATGATTATGACCATGAAATGAGCATTCATGTCAGAATGTTAAATCAGCCTGTGAATCCTTCCATTACTTCACACTGTTCTTCATGGAAGAAGTGTGAAGATACTAAAACAGAAACCCAAAAAGTGAACAGACCGGCAAAACACACACAGCCAATTATTAGCAAAATATACAAGACGTATTGCAAATCTGCAAAAATAATCACAAATATGATAGCTCTTGCCACGCAACCGAACTTCCACACCAAACTGTATTTTCACACCCCTGAATTCGACTGTCTATTATCAGCTGAAAAATTCAGCTGTAATTCCACTCCAAATTGTGCCTGCAATATCAACATCAGAATTGTTGGCTTAATGGTTGAATCTTTGACAGGCATCCACTGAAAATTAGCTCAAGAGCATCCACACAGCCAGGCACATATACAGTTTATGTAGGCCTACAAAAGGGACATTGTTTTATAAACCGCTTAACATATCTTATATGGACTAATAGTGATGCCACAAGCACCATCACCGTTAGTCACTTCTACCATTACTAGCTTGGTTATAGCAAGAACATTTTTGTAATGAACTGTGAAGGACTTTCACTCCAAGAATCCTTTGGATGATCCTGATAATTTAAAATTGCATTAGCATTTTGCTGACATGCTGAGTGAGGTACTTAACATACAGAATTATAAGTCATCAATACAGTTTAATTTCTATATGTATATTCCATATTAAATTATCAGAAGGAACAAAGAACAAAAACAACCTGCAAAAAGTCTAGCAAGTAGTGTGATTTCAGCAGAAATCGAGCTACTGTTATTAGATCTAAGCACCTGGAATAACAATTGGCACGCAATTGTCCATAGTGGGGTGTACTGCCGTTGTGAGAGTTGAGTGACTGCAGGATATTTAACTATGCATGGTATCACAACCACGCTAGATTCTATTTTCAGCTAACATCCATATACATTATTCATAATTTCGGTTGAAAACTAATGACCATGAGTGGGAACTCTGGCTGATATTTCTCCTACCCAGAATAGAAATACTAAGATTAATTGTAGTGTTGCAACTACTGTCCGAGCTGAGATCAGCTAAGTTTTCTTTCAATGATCGTATAAGGACAAAGGTGCAAGGCCCGATTCCAAAACCACACATTAAATAATTTCAATAGAGTTTGATGCACTGAAACGTTTGAGGCTTATCACATTTACCAATTGCTTTCAACATTAACTATTCCTCAAGAGTGGGTGATGGCAGTAGAAAGAGAAAAACACATCTGTCATTTCACCTGGTGGTGATGTCGCACATAAAAGAGATAATTACATGTTGTGTGGCACCACACTAGCACAAGAAAAGGATGCATTAAGCATCAGAATGGTAGACATTTGGAATGCCATAACTAGGGATTACTGTTTTAAATTAGGGGTTGCCCTTTTAGGACAATTCTTTTCTCTCGGAGGGTTGTGCAAATTTATAACTTTGCATTAGAAAGTGGTGGAGGGGGGTCATTGAATATTTTTAAGGCAGAAATAGATCTATTCCCTTGCCTAACAAGCATCTGAGATTATCGGGGGTAGGTGGAGATGTGGAATTTGAAACACAAACAAATCAGTGATGATCTTATCAAATGGTGGAGTAGGCTCAAGGGGCTGAATAGCCTACTTGTGCTCCTATTTCGTATGTTCACAATGCCAATGGAGTAAGTTATGTTAAAAATCTCAAACAGATATTATTGTTGAATCATAATAGCCATCTGATGCACTCTTCTACTAGTGATTACCTACACCGTTGCAAGAATTCTGCTCACAAAACGAGGGTAATGTTAGTTCTGGCAATTCCATTTTAGTCCCAACATCAAGTACTCCAAGAGTATGGTCAACAATTGTTGATGCACAGCAAAGCACTCTGCGATCTAATCCAACAATCTGCCTCTCCACACCCCAGAAGACTTATTAAACCAATATGACGTTTTTCAATTTCCTACACTAGTCATCCAGGAGCTCTTTGAATGAAATTGCTATCTGCAAGCCATTTAGTGCCAAATTACTGTAAATTGTGTGTGGTGACCTTGTCCAATAAATTGTCTAAATTAATCTCACATTCGGGTGGCATAGTGGTTAGCACCGCTGCCTCACGGCACTGAGGACCTGTGTTCGATCCTGGCCCCGGGTCACTGTCCATGTGGAGTTTGCACATTCTCCCCGTATCTGCATGTGTCTCACCCCCACAACCCAAAAATGTGCCGGCTAGGTGGATTGGCCCACTAAATTGCCCTTTAATTGGAAAAAGAAATTCATTTCACATAGGACTTTCGTAGCCAATACACAAAGGAGACTATGATCCCACTAGTCCAGGCTGGAACAGGACAGCATGGTGGTGCAGTGGTTAGCACACCTGCCTCACGGCACTGAGGACCTGGGTTCGATCCCGGCTCTGGGTCACTGCCTGTGTGGAGTTTGCACATTCTCCCCGTGTCTGCGTGGGCCTCACCCCCACAGCCTTAAAAAATATGCAGGGTAGGTGAATTGGCCACGCTAAATGGCCCCTTAATTGGAAAAAAAAAGAATTGGGTACTCTAAATTTATTTATTTTTTTAAAAGAAAAAAAAAGATGTCCACTATGCCACCTAATCCTGGGTGACGTTCTACATAAATTTCATAGTAAAGCTTTAATCTAGATCTGTCAGATGGTATTCTCCAGTGTGTTCTGAGTTTCTCCTTGTACACTTTTCCCACAACGTTTACTCTTAAGCCACCGAACATATAAATTAGAACCCTTTAATGCTAACTCAGCTCATTGTCTGTCTCATGTGCCGTGGAAACTGCACCAAGGTTGACTATAGAGCTTACACTTACAGCCTGTGACTACGTCATCTCTGCTGCATCTCATGCCAGATATCAGATGTTACAGGACTAGACTTGAAGCATTGACCATAACCAGGGGCTGGTTTAGCACAGTGAAAAAAATGAAATGAAAATGAAAATCGCTTATTATCATGAGTAGGCTTCAAATGAAGTTACTGTGAAAAGCCCCTAGTCACCACATTCCGGCGCCTGTTCGGGGAGGCTGTTACGGGAATCGAACCGTGCTGCTGGCCTGCTTGGTCTGCTTTCAAAGCCAGCAATTTAGCCCAGTGCTAAACAGCCCCTTGTGGGCTAAACAGCTGGCCTGCAAGGCAGAACAATGCCAGCAGCACGGGTTCAATTCCCGTACCAGCCTCCCTAAACAGGCGCTGGAATGTGGCGACTAGGGGCTTTTCACAGTAACGTCATTGAAGCCTACTTGTGACAATAAGCAATTATTATTATAATATTGTGGCACCTGATTTTAAAGATTTCCCACTATAAGTAAACATAAACAGTTCAAAAAAATGTTCAGATAGCTTTAACAAAAAAGCATTGGCAAAAACCAAAAATAAATAACCGGATGTGCAGTGTTCCAAACTTCAATTTGGTAGGAAATCACTTTCCTTAAACAGAATCGTTCCTTGAACAGGTCACTTGGACAATTAATGCCACAAAGACTCGAGATGGCCAACTTCTCTCAAGTCCCTGCGAGCACACACACGACAGTAACCCAGAAACAACTCTTTTCCCCTATCTATGAGGGAGAGTGTGGACCTGCTCCCTTAATTAAGTGAATCAAACCAATTAACAATGCCATGGTGTGGGATAAAATTTACACATGTCCATTGCATGCTACTATGTCCTGATGCTTCAGTGAAGTATCTAGATTGTTCAAACTTTTAACTCAGTCTGAATGAAAAGTCAGCTAAATTAAACATACACACCCCAAACTTCTGAGTGGTTGATGGAAACAAGCACACCATATCAAAGTTTTGGAATTTGAATCCATTGAATGACCTATAAAAACTTAAGGATGAATTAGCTGATCTCAGACAGGCCAGTAGTTGGGATGCGACAAGTGGGCCCGGTGACACTGAGCTAGTGAAGAGAAACAAGGGTGTCCCTCAGCAAAATACTGCATGGTCAGGGTACTTGAGGATTATTGCTACCTGTGGAACTATATTTCAGCAAGCAGGTTACTTCAACAGACAAGATGCTGAAAAGGAAGAAAACGGAGGAAGTGGCATTGGAAATTACTTCCATGTAGGTGAGTTCACATGCACCATTAATCAATTATTTACATCTTCACTTGCATCTTAAATGATCAGTCAAATTATTTTCTCAATAGAAAAGCAACTTAAGCTTAGTAAATATTTTACAAATTGTAAAGATGTGTCCATTTTTATTTCTTGAATCTTTAGTGAAGCAGAAGTTTCCAGAAGAGAATGTGGGTGGGAAAGAGAAGAGAGTAAATGAGTGTATTTTTAAACCTATAGATTAAAAAGTTAGTGCTAGTTCTCCGCTTATGCAATGAAACTCACCTTCCATAGGTGTGTTTGGATCTGGCCTGTTAGCGAATACCACATCCACATACTCCAACTGCAATCGCTCAAGAGAAGCCTTCAGTCCTGGAAAAGCAGTACACATATATTCATTAAAAAATCAGTCTGACCATCTCATGACACTTTGCCCTGCTCCTAATTTTATATGGCTAGAAGAATAAAAACTATAACCAGTGCTTTAAAGAACAAGTCAATTATTTTGCATATTTATTTCCCTATGGAAGTTTATGATTTGCAGAAGTGGGTTAATTGAATGGTGGGCCTTGCTTACTGAATGTATTTTCTTCAAAACCAGAGATTGACAGCATTTCCTTCTGTTGGCCAAGTTAAGCAACATAATTTATTTTGCATCTTCTTCTTCGACGATCACTCGCTAACAAGTATGACTGTTCATCTAAGAAACTGTGTGTGAGTGGTCATGGGTTCTGTGGGTCCTTGGGTCACTGAGGAGTCCAATGCTAGAGTCGCATCTCTGGCTACACACTTGGGAGGTGTTTCCAGGAGGTGGGATTTGGACTCAAGATCACTGGTATTCCTTTTTCAGGCTTCTTGTCCGGGTCTCCTCTTAATGATCTTTATCTTTATTATTGTCAAAATTAGGCTTCATTAACACTGCAATGAAATTACTGTGAAAATCTCCTTGTCGCCACACTCCGGCGCCCGTTCAGGTCACTGAGGGAGAATTCCAAAAGTCCAAGTCACCTAACAGCACGTTCTTCGTGACTTATGGGAGGAAACCGGAGCACCTGGAGGAAACCCATGCAGACACGGGCGAACGTGCAGACTCTGCACAGAGTGACCCAAGCGGGAATCGAACCCGGGACCTTGGCACTGTGAAGCAGCAGTGCTAACCACTGTGCTACCATACCGCCCTCAGAATATTCCAAACCATTGTATAGCCAATGAATCATTTTTGTCATATGTTCAGTTTTGTTTATTGATCAGAATTGCAGCTCCTCGAGACCTTCCATCAAAGCTCGAGTGAAACACCTGGCTCACCCACTCCCCTCCACAGTCTGATCTCTAACCCGCAAGTGAGTCTCCTGCAATAACACCACATCAGCATTTAGATACTTCAGGTGAGCAAAAACTCTCGAACTTTTCACCAGGCCACCCAATCCCCTTACGTTCTAGGTGATCAACCGAATCAAGAGTATCCTACCCCACTTCATCACAGAATCAGCCATTTCCACCGCAAGGGACTACCCAGTAAAGGGGTGACATGGTAGCACAGAGATTTTCACAGTGCCAGGGACCCGGGTTTAATTCCCGGCTTGGGTCACTGTCTATGCAGAGTCTGCATGTTCTCCATGTGTCTGCATGGGTTTTCTCCGGGTGCTCCAGTTTCCTCCTATAAGTCCCGAAAGATGTCCTTGTTAGGTGAATTGGACATTCTGAATGCTCTCTGTGTACCCGAACAGGCACCGGAGTGTGGCGACTAGGGGATTTTCACTTCATTGCAGTGTTAATGTAAGCCTACTTGTGACACTAATGAAGTTATTACTATATTTAAAAAAAATACAGGTCAAGGGCCCACCCAAGATGACCGCCACCCACCCCCTCACAAAAAAACAGTTCTATAGTCATCATCAGCAAACTAACCCAGCCCCTCCATTTCCTACCAAAGCCCCATCCATATATACCAATTGAAACCAATCCCAAGATCCAAACCCCCTCCCGCCCTCCAGGCTCCAACCCAGACGCGAAGCGCGACGAACCAGCCAACATGGTTCTGCGGCTACAGCTTCACCCCCTCATCTCACTCTAGTTTACCAGCTTTATTGCTCGCAAATCAGTCCTTCTGAGGACAAAAAAAAACAATATTGCCCACCTCGATATATACCTCGTAATTCGCAAATAAATTCCTCCTTTACCACCTCAAACAGAAAAACAGATTTTATCAGCAAATATCAGAAACTATCTACAGAATATGAAAACACATCACAACTCACAGAAAACGTAGATGTTATGAAATACATTTTACTGGACCCGAATCCATGCTTTACATTGAAGATGCCCGCCTCCGCTGGTGTCACAAAATAAAATTCTTTGGACTCATACGTGACCGTAGCTTTGCCAGGTACACCACCCCCAATCAAACTCCTTTCTTATGTAGAGCAGTCTTAATCTTTTAAAAGGCGGCTCGCTTCCCCACCAGCTCGGCTCCCACATCTTAAATCCTCACGAGGTTACCGCCCCATTTCAACTTACGGTTATCTTTGGCCGACCTCAGGAGCCTCTCCTCCGCCTTGAAGCTTTGGAAGTGAATAATAAGCACTCGAGGTGGTTCGTTCAGTCAAGGCTTCTGCCATAATGCTTGGGGGGATCTTGTCCAGCTCCAGAGGGGACGCAGATCCGACTCTACCCATTGTGTCTGCGACAGGTATTCAGTGCGCTTTGGGCCCTCCACTCCCTCCAGCAACCCCACGATTTGCCTCCTTGACCGACTTTCTAGGTCATTGACCTTAGCCTTCAATCGTTTGTTTAGATCAGCCACCACCGCCATCTCAGCCTCCAACGACTCAAGCTGCTTACCTTGCGTGGTCAGGGCCTTCTCCACCCCCTCAAGCACCTCACCACGTTTCCTTGCTATGCCGGCAGTTTTGTCAAGTTTCTTTCAAATGGGGTCCGGTGCCTCCTCAATCGATTGTACCAGTCTCTCTGACAACACCTTCAAAGTGCTTCTCAAACTCCCTTTTAAACATTCCCAAAAGCATGCCTGCTGTTATCGGGACGCCTGTCGTTGACAAAGCTGGTTCCGCCATTTTGTTTGTCGAATGAGGCCCGAGTATGTTGCAGAACTGTATTCTGCAGTCATTTTCCATCCTTTCCCCCCCCCCCCCCCCCCCCCCCCCCCCCATTTAATAAACTCCTGAAAAATTGGGCAAAGGACCTAGAAAAGTTCAGGTCCTGACCGGCTGCCTGTCGTGCGACCTCCTCTCAAATTCCGCCACCGGAGGGAGTCAAGTTTTTAACATTTCACACATTAATGGAGGCATTAACCAATTATTGACAAAAGCAATTTTTGCACTAATGTAGCATCCTACCTTCTATAATGTGCTTTCGAGAGAGTCCTCGCTCGGTCTCTGCCCTGCAAAGAAAACACAAACGAATGGCATGGCATTATTTAAACGTGATTAATCCAGGTTAGATCACTTGTCTAAATAATACCAGGTTACTTCATTGATGTTGTTATGGGCCTGGGCTGAAAAACACCAAAATGTATTATAAAGTTCACCTGACCTATAACCTTTATGTTGAATTTGGCTAGGATGAGCACAAGCCTTCACTGCAGGTGTGATTTATCAGACGTCCTAGGCGCTTCTAATCAAAGCAAGGTTAATTCTAAGAATGTAGTTAACATATATTATATATATATATATATAAATAAACACAGGTGGACTTTTTAAAATATCAATTACAAACATAAAGGCAATGCAACAACTACAGTAATCTATATATATATATAACACTTAATGAATTCCCCCTTAGCTGTTCCAATTCAAGAACAAAATCCAATAAACCAAACCCCCCTTTCAAGGATGTGGCCCAATACACTGTATTCTTCACTTGACTGGGACTGGTCCTTTCCCTGAGATTCTGATCCAGTTTCAACCAGCAGTTTCAAACTCCTTTTGGCAAGCAACTCTATCTTTAAAATTACCACGGCAGTTTGCCACACCCAATGTGCTTTTCACTGGAACAGTTTTTCAAATGAAAACAGAGAAAAACAGGGAAAACACTTATTTTTCCTTCTGCAGTCCAAAGCAACAAAACGAAAACTGAAACCAAAATTTAAAAAACCCTCACCTGACAGCCACAGCCCGGCTCCACCCACTGAAAATGTGCTACAAGTCACATGATAAGAGGCCAAACGTTTCTTAAAGGGACACTCACATGACAATGTGGGCAAGCTCATGCAAAAGCGTGGCCACAGGAACAGTAGGCCTGTGTTCGAAAGCATATTTCTTTTGCAACCTCAAAACGTCTGAGCCACAATGAGCAGTAAACCCATGAAAATATGGATTTATGATTCTGATGTTGCAATACTTTGTGATTAAACTACAGGAGGACTAGATGCAAGGGCATCTAGTAGTACACCATCAAATAGCACTTAGAATGAAGTAATTAAAGCTGGATAGTTTAACTTCCTTTAGTGCTAACACTACAGGGAGAGAACAACAAAGCACATGACTAAGCCAGAACAAGAATGCAGTCAGATCCACAAATGCTTCATATTTGTTCATCTAAAAGGTAAATGTTACAAATGCGCACTTTTAGTGCAAAGCTTCACCGGGTGGGGGTGTTTGTACACAAATCACAGGGATATTTCCCACAGTGTCTGTGCATTAAAATAAATTGATGCAAAACTGTGGGGTGTGCTCTCACAATTTCATGATATGTACCTGCATTCATAAAAAGTACCCAATATATTTTATAGATCACTTGGCTTCAAATACTCTAGGCTTTCCACTCTGCCTGGAACTTTCTATCTAGCTCAAAAGGTTATAAATCTAGTGAAACTGTATTATGTCAAGACAGAGGACTTCAAAGAACAAAATATGAGAGAATTGAGTTCCTCAGCAATTGCAAGTATTTTTACACACATGAAGTAGGTGTGTTTTCCATTCAAAGTCACATACGGAACCCCACTCAGTACCTGACCTAATTACAGCCTTGGTTCAAACATGGCCAAAATAACTGAATGCTAATGGTGAGGTGAGAGTGACTGCCCTTGACATCAAGGCAGCATTTGACTGAGTGTGGTATCAAGGAGCCCCAGCAAAACTGTAATCAATGGGAATCAGAGGGAAAACTCTCTGCTGGTTGGAGCCATACCTGGCACAAAGGAAGATGGTTGTGGTGGTCATCTCCAAGACATCACTGCGGGAGCTCCTCAGGACAGTGTCCTAGGCCAAACCATCTTCAGCTGCTTCATCAATGACCTCCCTTCCATCATAAAGTCAGAAATGGGGATGTTCGCAGATGACTGCACAATGTTCAGCACCATTCGGAACTCCTCAGATGATGAAGCAGCCTTCAAATAATGAAGGAGTCCAGATCCAAATGTAGCAAGACCTGGACAATATCCAGGTTTGGTCTGAAAAGTGGCAAGTTACATTTACACCACACAAGTGCCAGGCAATGATCATCTTCCACAAGAGTGGATCTAACCATTGCTCCTTGACATTCAATGCTTTATCCATAGATGAATCCGCCGAAATCAACATCCTGGGGGTTACCATTGATCAGGAACTGAACTGGACTAGTCATAACACTGTGGCTACCAGAGCAGGTCAAAGGTTAGGAATCCTACGGTGAGTAACTCACCTCCTGATCCCACAAAGCCTGTCCACCAGTTACAAGGCGCAAGTCAATAGTGTAATGGAATATTCTGCACTTGCCTGGATGAGTACAGTTCCAACACTCAAGAAGGTCGACCCCATCCAGGACAAAGCAGCTTGATTGCTACCCATTCCACAAATATTCAACCCCTCCACCACCAACATACAGTGGCAGTCGTGTGTGCAATCTACAAGATGCATGGCAGTAACTCGCCACGGTTTCTTCAGCTGAACCTTCCAAACCGACGGCCACTACCATCTGGGACAAGAGCAGCAGACACCTGGGAACCCTACAACCTGGGGGTTCCCCTCCAGGTCACCCTCTCAACTTGGAAATATACCACCATTCTTTCACTGTCACTGGGTCAAAATCCTGCAACTCCCTCCCTAACAGCACTCTGGATGTACCTACACCTCAGGGACTGCAGTAGTTCAATGCAGCAGCTCATCATCAACTTCTGAAGGGCACTTAGGGTCAGGCAATAAATGCTGGCACAGCCAGTTACACCCAAATCCTGTAAATTAACAAAGAAAATCATTCAGATCTGGGGTTTCTTCCCCGTTAATCTTCTCCTGAAGATATGGAATGACTGAACTGTTGTCAACAGCTCTTCAGTACTTTGGTCATTTTACCACCATTCAGATAATCTTCATAATTGGTGACTGTAGATAACTGAATAAGGACAGTGACCAGGTAAAGGAAACCACCCTTTTTTGTTGCCTTAATAAGCCAACGTTATTGGTATTCTTACTACCATACTGGCTCAGATTTGCTAACTTGCAGAGGCCAGAATTAATGGGTTTAACCTGGGACCCACCTGTTTTGACTGCTCTGCTACTCAATCAATAAGCTTGCTAAGTCTTTGGGGAGTTCCAGTTCAAAATGTGCGGGTGGCATTTCAATTTTTGTTGGATGGAAGGTGCTAAATTAAGAAAAAGGTTTCTATACAGGGAGGAAGGCATAATTAAAGGCAGAACATAAGGCCTAACATCTGTGAAGTGACTTCGGACTTTTTTTTAATATCAAAGATGCCATATAACTAAACGAGGGTAAATAGCTTGCACATCTACATAGATAGGCACTGATCAAAAGACTCTTGATATTCTTTGCCAAATAAGCACCTTAAGTTGGATAACAAGATATCAGTTTATTTCTCGATAAAAGTATTGACAGAACCTCAATGATCAAAGCTTGGGAAACAGAATTTTCCCTCCTCCTCTCCTTCTAAAGGAATTGACTCCCTGCTGGGTACAATTTCATGAGCACAAGTGCTGATTCTTCAAGTCAAGCCCGGTCCTATCCTCATACATTAGAAATATGGAACATTAGTTCTTTTTTTTGTACCAACAAAGGGAGGCAGTGGCCTAGCGGTATTGTCACTGGACTAGTAATCCAGAGATCCAGGGCAACTTTCTGGGGACCTGGGTTTAAATCCCACCACGGCAGACGATGAGATTTGAATGCAATAAAAATCTGGAATCAAAATTCTAATAAATTATTTATTGTTATAAACATGCACCTGGTTCACTAATGTCCTTTAAGGGAAGGAAAGCTGTCGTCCTTGTCTGGTCAACATGTAACTCTAGGCTCTAGTGGTCAACTCTTAAATGTCCTCTGGGATGGGCAATAAATGCTGGCCCAGCCAGCAAGACCCACATTCCATAAACGAATAAAAAAAAATTGTAGCCCCCTAATTAAGTCCAGCTCACTCCGTATACTTGGGGATTGAACCTGAACCCTTGTGGCCCAGTAAGGATTAGCTATAGGCTGCCTTCACTGAGAGCACTGCAATACTACATCAATTAATTTCTTTAAGAACAATTGTTTTAATGATTAGAAAAGTAAATATCAGGTTACATACTTTCCACCCCAGAAAATTTTTGTGGTAATGACAAGGCTGGACCGTCTGTGAAGAGAAAACAGGACATGATGTGGATAAAGGGTTTGTTTAAGCTTCATGTACAGTACTGCATTACCAATAAGACAATAAGAATACAGTATTCTTTCATTCACCCTCAAAACATACCAGAAAATGTTCCTGTTTAATTGTGGAAAAATAAATACATCAACGTTCTCCTTCAGAGAGTGGAGATTCTTATTGCTGGTCTTATACAAGTGCTTAAAATATCAAACTCCTCTCTGCTCTTTTAGCTCAGGATATTAACCTACTAAAATAATGCAGAGGAAGTTGTTAGAAGCATGTTAAGTTTTGTCATGGATCAGTTCCGATTATAATCTTTATCCTTAAAAGTCATGTTTCTCACTATAGTTTTGTAGCTTCCTGCATGCAGCTTGGCTGAGATGCGAGCGAGCCATTGTGCTTCTAGGCCTCTTCTATTGTAACCAGCTACAGGGATTTATTGATACATATGCAGAGGTACAGTGAAAAGTACTGTTCTGCATACAGTCCAGGCAGATCGTTTCATACTTGAAAAAATACATGTTGTCCTCATCACAGATACAAGTGGGGTTCAAGAGATGACAGGGATGGGAAATACATGTTGGCCTTCCTCAGAAAAGATTTTGTAGCATGTGGTAAAAAGACTGAAAGGTAATGTTAATCTGTCGAAGCAGGCAGGTTATTCTCATTCTGCTACTAAATGTAAACATTGTTGGCACACTCGTAACACAAGAGGAAATAAAAGGTTTAAGTATTTCAAATAGAGTACACATTCAATACAACATGCTGGATTACAATCTCAAATTGTTTGGAAACAATTTTGTATTTGGAGGTTGATTAACTTTGTCGGAGTGTTGACGATACATTTGTTCTCTGATTACAAACAATAAATTGGGGTGTACATGTACACCCATATTCAGGTAACTATTGTTCACCTTAGCCCGTCCTTTTTCAATCTCAACTATCAAAAGATATTTCTAATCTTAAAATGTTTATGCTAAAAATATGATACTAGTTCATGAGGTTTTAATCAGTAATAGGCAAGCCAATTTCATACCAATATTCTTAGGCAAATTTCAGTGTAGAGAGCTTCAAACTAACAAATTACCTCCATCCTTTCTTCTTGATGATACTTCCCAATACAATTTCTGCCCTAGGGAAAAGGAAAAAATAGTGAGGTTAAGCACACTTTGCATTAATGGTTGAATCCACATTGCCCCTCATGGATGGTACATAGGATTATACTACCTTTCTTTATTTATGATCATACAATATTCTATTACACAAAGTTAATTTTTAATTAATTGTGTTTAATTGAATGCAGGTGGTGGGCATTAACTGGGAGTCATCTGTACCCCTTTGAATAAACCCAGAATTAACTGTGGTTCTTGGGTTAGGAGTGCATGCTTGCAATGTATAACTTTGTAAATGAATGAAATAAAAATATGTAACGATTGGATCCATCCCCGGGAGAGGGGCCACCACATCACAAGGAAGAGGAATATAAAGAAGGACCAAGGGTACAAAGCTGGCTCCAATAGACCACACGTGGCGACTTAGAACAAAATGGCACTGCAAGCAAACACTTTGGATGGGGCTCACCCACATGGTTCACTCACAGTTGGCGGCCATGTTGGGTGGCCGCTGGACAAAGGGAAACCCCGGAGCGCAGGGACCTGACCTCATGGGGCGAACAGTGCCCACGGCCATCTTGGACGGCCCCCGAACAAAGGGAAACCCCGGAGTGCAGGGGCACGCCCACAAGGTTGACCCCGCAGGAGCAGGGAGACAAAACCTCCCCATCAGGATAGTCACCTGAGACATGGAGATCCAGAGTCTTTGCCCACCTGAAAGGTTTGAAAGCTGACATAGACTTTCTCCAAGAGACACAACTGAGAGAGAAGGACCGAATGCAGGTAGGGAAGAGCTGGGTGGGACAGACCTACCATTCCTGCTACGGAACAAGAGTCAGGGAGGTAGCATACTGTTAAACAAGAGGACGATCTTTACCATGATGAGGACGGTTACAGACCCAGGGGGACGGTACATCATGGTCAGCAGTGGCCTGGACGGGGCACTGGTAATACTGGTGAATGTGTACAATGTCCCAAATGGGACGACAAGGAGTTTATAAAAAAGACCGTGGTGGAAATCCCTGACCTTGACTTACATCAACTGATCATGTGGGGAGACTTTAACTGTGTACAGAACGCACAGATGGACAGGTTGAACCCCAAAATGGGAAAGATCTCCAACATGGCGAGAGAACTCAGCTTATCCATGGAGCAGAAGAGGGCATTGCACCCATGGCGGTTCACCTACCCAGGGGAGAAGGCGTTCTCCTTCTTCTACCAAGTACATAATGTTTATCACGGATAGACTTCTTTATAGTGGGAAAAATCAGTGCTTCCAGGGCAGCAAGAGAAAAATATTCTGCAATCATAATCTCAGACCACGCTTCACATTATATGGATACGAGGTTGGAGACGGACTGTGTCCAACGCCCCCCCATGGAGGTTAGACATGGCACTCTTGGCAGACAAAGAAAATTTGCGAGAAAATATCACAGGCCATAGGTGAGTATGTTACTAACAACCAGTATGGGGAGGTCCCACCTTCCACGTTCAGGGAGACGCTGAAGGCTATGATCAGGGGTGAAATTATAGCTTACAAAGCACAGAGAGGCAGGGAAGGGTGGCTACGCAACGACTAGTCGACTCCGTACTGGAGATAGACCGGTGTTACTCCGAGGCCTCGACCGCAGAGATCCTGGTGTAAAAGGGAAAAACTACAGATGGACTTTGACCTACTCTCCACGAGGAAAGCAGTGCACCAGGTCCGCCAGTACGAGCACGGAGACAAAGCCAGCCGCCTGCTGGCTCACCAGCTGAGAAAGCAGGCAGCCAAGAGGGGAATAGCATGCATTAGGGACAGCAAAGGTAAGGTCAACGAGGCAATTGAGACCTTCTACTGGGGGCTGAACACCTCCGTGCCCCCAACGGGACGGGAGGATGAAACAGTTCCTCGAAGGACTGGACGTGCCAGTCATCGGGGAGGATAGGAGACGGGCTAGAAGCATAGCTAGAACTGGGAGAAATTGTGGAGGAGATCAGCTCCATGCAGTTGGGGAAGGTGCTGGGACCGGAATGGTTTCCCGGCGGACTTCTAAAAAAGATTTGCGGCAGCATTGGTCCCGCACCTGCGGGAGATGTTCACAGACTCACTGGCGACGGGCACTCTGCCTCCCACGCTAGCACAAGCCTCAATCTTGCTGATACTTAAGAAAGACAAAGACCCAACAGAATGCAATTTGTCAAGGGTAGACAGCTAACATCAAACATCAGGCGCCTGCTGAAGGTGATCATGACCCCATCTGGGGACAGAACACCCAAGGTGATCGTCTCTCTGGATGCAGAAAAGGCCATCGACAGAGTACAGTGGAAGTACCTCAGAGGTACTGGAGTGATTTGGGCTTGGAAAAGGGTTCACTGCCTGGGTGAAACTCCTGTACAACGATCCCACAGCGAGCAGAAGGACAGATACCACCAGTTGAAAGTACTTCCAGTTGCACAAGAGGCACAAGGCAGGAAAGCCCATTATCCCCACTGTTGTTTGCTCTGGTGATCGCGCTTAGGATGGCAAAGAACTGAAAAGGTTATTTACGGTTGACCTTCTCCTTTACATCTGGGACCTGCGAAGCTGCATGGCGAAGAGTTTGGAGCCTTCTCCAGTTACAGTAAATTGTAAACCCTTCATTATTATTACAATACACATCGTAACACCAGTGTCTGTAGTTTTACACTTTCAAGACACAAGTGATCCCTTTATTGATATAAAAAAACTGAGATGGAATGTGCTGAATGATCGAGAAGTTGACACACTTTTTGTAGTTATCTTAATTTCTCTTCAAATTGGCCAAATTGTTGGCTCATCTGAAATGGGATGCACCTTTTAATACTTTAACTGCTCAGACACAGGCTGCTTTAGTATTTGAAGAGTTGCAGATAGTACTGAAAACTGTGCAAGAATCAGCAAACATCCCCACTTCTGACCTTATGATGAGGAGGAAGGTCATTGATGAAACGGCTGAAGATGGTTGTGCCTGGGACATGCCCCTGGGAAGCCCCTGCTGTGATGTCCTGATGCTGAGGTGAATGCGCCCCCCCCCCCCCATATCAAGAACCATCTTCCTTTGTGCTGCATATAAGACGAACCAGTGGAGAATTGTCCCCGAATCCAATTGACTTCAATTTTGCTAGGGTTCCTTGAGGCAACACTAGGTCATACACTGCCTTGAAGTCAGGCCAGTGAGTCTCTCCTCGCCTGTGAAATTCAGCTCTTTTGCCCAGGTTTGGATCAAGGCTGTAGTGAGGGCTGAAGTCGATTGTGCCTGGTGGAAAACAAACTTGAGCAACGAGCATGCCATTGCAGAGTAATTGCTTCCTAATAGCATGGTCATTGACCGCTTTGATGATGACTGAGAGTGGATTGATGGGACAGTAAGTGGTCAGACTGAACGTGTCCTGCACTTTATGGACAGGAAATAGCACTGGCAATTTTCCACTTTGTCAGTACTGCCAGCACTGTAGCTGTACTGCTGGGCTAGTTCAGCAACAACAGAGGCAGAGGGTGGGGTGGAAATATTGTCAAAGCCCATGGACTTTGCTATATCTAATGAGTTTGATGCATCCAAGGAATTACGTATCTTGAAATCATGTGGACTGAACTGAAATGGCTGTAGACTGGTATGTCGCATTTGATGATTTTAAATTAAAAATTACAAAGGCAGAAAATATTTCGAAATTTTCTTTTTTTTGTTATTTTACATCAAATAGCATTGAACAATAAAACACTGCTGAGAATTAACCTAACCACTATTTAAAATTGATTTTGTGTGCTAGTAAGTATTTAAGTACAATCAAACCTGTATTTGTTAACAGAATATGGATCCAGTCTGAGTGATTTGTGCTGATTCGCTTTGGATATGATTATTTGAACAGCTAATTTTGAATTAGCTGATACTTTTGTTCCACTTATTAAAATATTAGCGTTTTAATTTTATTGTTTGTTCCACAATCACATCAAACCATTACCCTAATGGAGAAGGAAAACTGTCTCATTCCAAGATTCCCTTCTCCGGCAGCCACTCAATGTGCAAGAGTGCTTCACAATCGGATTTTCTTGCTTCTCCCTAGAGAGGACCAACCTAACCTGTTCTCAGCATCTCCCCTGTGGCCATGATGCAGACCAGGTGATTTGGGCAACTGCACAGCCATTGTATTTGTTGTACTAGAGAATTGATGCATTTAATTTTTTAAGTAAAGAAAAAACAAAATAGAATAAAATGAAATATAAAAATAAAACTGAAATATTTATGAATCAGGATGAATAAAATGCATCAAAAAATTGCTAATGCAAATGTGAAGTAGAAATACTTAAATCTGGTGAAAACTTATGGTGTCAAATGTATTCAGGTGCACTCTCATTCAAATAGAAATGTAGCTTTTGCATTTTTTCAGTCTGACTCTCCGAAGCATTACAAAACATCTAAATCAAACACATTAAAGTTATACGGCCCTTTGCATATTCCAGAAGGCACATTTTGATGACACCTATAAGACCAAAGGTAGCAGATACTTAGAAACACCATCATTATTATAACTACTAAAACAGCAACTTTTATTTATATTGTGTCTTTCATGTAATAAAATATCTCAAGGCACTTCACAGGAACGTTATAAAGCAAAACTAGACGCCAAAGAAAATGTTTTATGGAGCCGATTGAAAGGATAAAGAGGTCATGGTGAAAAGGCAGAGAGGGAATTCCAAGTCCATTCTATATCTGGATAGATAAAAATAAACATTCCTATTGTTGGTTGTTTTCGTTGCAACGCTGTAAAATACTTCTAATGTTTGAGGATTGGACTAGTTGCAAATTCTCACCAGTAGTTTCTCGTTGCTTTCTTTATTTAACTGTAACTGGAGTGATTTTTGATGGGTTGTTCTATGTTTCCTCCTCCGTCCACTTATCTCCTTTAAATGTTTTATACCTCTTCCAATGTTATCTCCCATTTGTACTGCATCTCATACCAAGTTTCCCTTGTACCTAGGATATTGTATTTACTAACCTTACTAATTCTGCTATCTTTACTGATGGATTCAGTTGTACCATTGGAACCACTAGGGCTGATTATACCAATGAGCTTCTGGCCAGCGTCCCATACTCCACCCTCCATATACTTGGCATCAAAAACTCTGCTGCTCATGTCCCGACTCACAGAAAGCTATGTCCACCCATCACCTCTGTACTCACTGCCCTAAATTGGTTCTTGGTTAGGCAACACCCCTATTTTACAATTCTTATCCTGGTATAAATACCTCCATGGCTTGTCCTCCCCATATTGCTATAAACTTCAGTCCCAGAACATTCTGAAATATCGGTGCCCCTTTAACTCTGGTCTCTTGTATATCCCGATTTTAATAATAATAATAATCTTTATTCGTGTCACAAGTAGGCTTACATTAACATTGCAATGCAGTTGCTGTGAAAATCCTTTAGCCGCCACACTACGGTACCTGTACGGATATTGAGGGATAATTCGGTATGCCCAATTCACCTAACAATTGCTCCAACACTGGCAGTCATGCCTTCAGCTTTGGAAATCTCTTTCTAAACCTCTTCAATTCTCTCTCTCTCTCTCCTCCAAGACACTCCTTAAAACCTACCTCTTTGACCAAGCCTTTGGTTATCTGTCCTAATATCTAATGGCTCAATGTTAAATTTAGCCTTTTACACTGTTAAGTGCCCTGGGATGTTTTATTATGTTCAAGGAGCTATATAAATAAAAGTTGTTTTTGTTGTAGACTTATCATTTGGTTTTAATACCTTCCATTGCCTTTTGCTTCATTTGTGTCTTTTCATTAAAAAATTTTTTTTTTTTTTAAGAGTACCCAATTAATTTTTTCCAATTAAGGGACAATTTAGCATGGCCAATCCACCTACCCCGCACATCTTTGGGTGTATGGGCGAAACCCACGCAAACACGGGGAGAATGCGCAAACTCCACACGGACAGTGACCCCGAGCCGGGATCAAATCTGGGACCTCGGCCTGAAATGAGTGTAGACATTCACGGGCAGCACAGTAGCACAGTGGTTAGCACTGTTGTTTCACGGCGCCAGGGTCCCAGGTTCGATTCCGGCTTGGGTCACCGTCTGTGCGGAGTTTGCACATTCTCCCAGTGTCTGCGTAGGTTACCTCCAGGTGCTCAGGTTTCCTCCCACAAGTCCCGAAAGACATGCTGTTCGGTGAATTGGACATTCTGAATTCTCCCTCATTGTACCCAAACAGGCGCTGGAATGTGGCGACTAGGGGCTTTTCACAGTAACTTCATTGCAGTGTTACTGTTAACCTACTTGTGACATTAAAGATTATTATTATAAGTCGGCTAATGGCGATGTCAATGTACACTTAGAATTTATGGTGCCTTTAATGTCCAAAAACATCACAAAACACTTTACAGGAATGATTATCAAACAAAATAGGACACCGAGTCCCTTAAGGAGAGATTAGGACAGGTGCCTAAAAGTTTTGTCAAAGGGGTTGGTTTTAAGGAGCGTTTTAAAGGAGAAGTAGTAGAGATGGTCTGTATTTTATACTGACATCATTTATTTTACCGCTGAGCTGTGAATATTATACTAAAGAGGTTTTTTGGTACATAGGGTATCTATTTTAGATGACTAAGTTAGAAAAATTTGTTTTATTGATTAAAATATATTTACAGCAGTTAAGTTAGGATATCTATGAGGATTGAACTAACATAATACAAGAATGTTGTTGGAAAATAACTCTTTAATTCCTGTCCTGGATTGTCGGGATATATTTAGGTGCTTTGCCCATGTGTTCCTAAACTGAGCAAAAGGCTAGTCAATCATGGGGACATCACAGTCAAGCTAGACACAAGTCCTCATGTGAAATTTAGGGCCATATTTTGATGCAGAAATTCTGGCTGATTTTGGAACAAAATCCATTTCTGGTCAGTGCCTCATTGATGCCACAGCAGAAAGGAACTAATTCAGCAATGATTAATAATTGAATCTGGCAAATTTGAGGTAAATGAACAGACATGCAACTACTTTGCCTCTATGCTGGTACAAGAGTAACCATGAAAATAGGTCACATTGTGCAAGCATAGTTTATGCTCCAGCTGAATTTCCCAAGTGCACAGCAAATAGGGCAACAGAGGAATGGTGACAATAACCTGATAACATATGGTTACCACAGAGCAGAGGTGATTTAATTTCAGGAGATAGCAATGTAGTTTGGCATTAGAAACCATCTGTGGTTTTGACAGTTTTGCCATAGGATTTGAGTCTAATAATAATAATAACCTTTATTGTCACAAGTACGCTTACATTAACACTGCAATGAAGTTACTGTGAAAAGCCCTTAGATGCCAGATTCCGGCACCTGTTTGGGTACACAGAGGGAGAATTCAGAATGTCCCATTCACCTAACAAGCCAGGAATCGAACCTGGGACCCTAGCGCTGTGAAGCCATAGTGCTAACCACTGTGCTACCGTGCTGCCTGGTCTGACCAGACAGAACAATTTTCAGGTTGCTCCGAAAGGAACTCTCTCTAAAGATCTGCAGAGAGCAACATGTAACCTAGATTGCTGATTGCTAACTTTATTTATGAGTGGCATTTGAACTGTAATATGTTATTTAATTAAAAATCTAATGATGACTATGAACCATTGTCGATTGTTGTAAAAACCCATCTAGTTCATTAATGTCCTTTAGGGGAGGAAATGTGCCATCCTTACCTGGTCTGGCCTACACGCGACTCCAGACCCCCAGGAATGTGGTTGACTCTTACCTGCCCCATCAAGGGGAATTAGGGATGGGCAATAAATGCTGGCCCAGCCTGCGACGCCCACGTCCCATGAACGAATAACACAAAAAATGGGGGTCTGGTTTGGTATCCGAACAATACCAACAGTTCACTATCAAACAAATGATGGTTCACCTAGTAAGACATAATTTTAATAAAAATTCACCCAGTTCTTGCTTATATCATGTTGAATCAGCATTCTACTGATGTGGTGTAACATAGCACCTCCTGCTACAAGCAAGTCTGGTTTGTCCAATGTGTAGCCCAGGGCCGAAGAAGACCCTCCATTCGACACACTGAACCTGTTTTCAACATGCTGACAAACTGGTGTTAAAATGGAAGAATCCACATGGAGCTCTTCCTCCAATCACAGGCAGTTTCTTTTCCATGTGTCCTGATCAGAGCAAATGTGAGGCTGGTGAGGGGGCATGAGGTGGGTGAGCGAACATGGTGAAAGGACCTGGGGGCAGGGGGAGGGGCAGAGGCAAAATGTGTGCATGAGTCTGGCTCTCCCAGTATCAGGGTTCTCACTTACCCTCACCCACACATTGTGCATGTGCACTCTGAGTGGGTGAACCGTGACTGAGTGATCACCTGAGCCTGGGAATGAGCTCGAAACGCACACTCACTCTATCACACTCTAGTACTTGTCTCAACTTACTGCTCCTTTTTGTTTGCTCAGCGAGTTAGGGTTTCTGTCCATACTGAAATTCATGTTTTTGAACAATATTTTTACTGAAAATGTTGCCATTTATAACAATACAATATAAGGTGATTCCAAGGTGACTCGGGGTAGACTTGGCACTTTTTAGGTCCAAACATGGCTCTCGGACCGTAGCCCAAGACACCCCAGAGCACCAGTCCAGGGACAACACTGACTTCCCAACACAGCTGTCTCTAGCATCCTCCACCATCCCAGAGACACTCATCTTGGTTGGGCACATTAGTGAAGGGGCTCGTGGGGCATTATCTGGTTTGCACCATACACATGGTGCAGTACAGCAGATGGAGACGGGAATGCCCGAAGAAGGGTCGGAGGGTGGCCCGGCCCAGGGACTAGCTGCCGTCCAGACAGGTTTCATGAATAGGGTTGTTCCATCGATAGAGGAGAGGCAATCACAGAGCCAGGGACTGCATGAGGGGGTCTCAGCAACCATCCAACGTCTGTAGGTGCATCTGGAGGAGTCCAACCGTCTGCAGGGGCAGATGGTGGTGCCGAACATGCGTGCCACCCTGGCCAACAACGCACGGGTGGTGTTCACAGTGTAGGCCTTGGGGATGAAGGCATCCGCCACGAGTCAGAATGTCCTAAGGCCTGGGGCACTCTGTGCGGGCAGTTGGCAAGGCCCAGTTCAGGGCTGGCCTGTCACAGGCAACATGTACCAGGGCCACCTGGATATTGCAGTGGTGCTCCAGAACTTTGCCCAGTCACAGCAGTTCATGGCTGAGGGTGTCAGCGGTATTGTCTGGGCATTGGCCAATGTTGCACTGACCCAGAGGGAGTCTGTACAATCACTGGCTGATGTGGCACAGTCCCACAGGGAGGTGGCCTATTCCATGTGCTCCATGGCCACAAGCATTGAGACCCTGGTCGAGATGGGAGCAGGCCCCTGGTGGCGGAGGAGCCTAAGGGGTTAGCTTCGTTCGCACCCCCGTCCCGTGGAGTAGCCCGGGGGCCATGGTGAACCCCAAGGGGGGAGGAGGTGATGGCGCACATGCCGGTGACTCCTGCAGGGGAGGTGCCGGAAAACCACAGCATCTTGGACTCCTCCACTCTGCTGCCCCCTCGGTCTCTAGCATCTACAATGGGCAGCAGGCAGAACAGGGCAGCATCATGCCACCAGCGAGACACAACAACAACCAGGCCCATCCAGGCCCGGTTACCCCAGTAGACGGATGTCAAAGGGGATCCAGGTCACAGGGTGGGAATCACAGCAGGCCGACTTCACTCCTGATGTACTACCTGGGGATCCAGCCAAGCATAGCGTTAGGGCCGGTAAGGCCCGAAGGTTAAGACACCAGTTAGGTTGGCACAGATACAGCACACCGTACAGGGCAGCACGGTAGCGCAGTGGTTAGCACTGCTGCCTCACACCGTCAAGGACCCGCGTTCGATCCCTGCCCGTGTGGAGTTTGCACATTCTCCCAGTGTCTGCGTGGGTCTCACCCCCACAATCCAAAGATGTGCAGGGCAGGTGGATTGGCTATTCTAAATTGCCCCTAAATTAAAATAAGTATGTTCACCGTTGCACAATAAACACCTGTTCACAACATTTCAACCAGCCTCTGTGCTCTGGTAGACAAGTGTGATGGATGGGCTTGGCTGGCTGCAGAGGGGGTGTTGGGTACGGGGCAGATGGGCAGACGGTGTGGGTGGGATTGGCCCAGAGACCCCAGTTCAGCCAGCGCTCACCACTCCAGTGCCCCACCTCCATCCCTCTCCACCCTATATCTCCCACCATCGGGAACAGGATCGGTGAGACCGTGTGATGGAATGGCCAGCTAGCATGCAGCGATCACCCAGGTGGACGGTGGAAACTGCTATCGTGGACAAGAGTCAGACATTGTCATACGATGTGGAGCACCAGAACTCATCACAGAGCAGGTTGCCATCATCCTCCATCCCGTGGACCGGACTGCTAATATTGCCATCCCAGGTAGTGAGGCAGGTAGGAATCACGGAGGGGGTTGCAAAGGGGCAAGGGGGCAGAGAGAGCGTATTCATGGGACGGGGTGGTCAGCCGGATGGGGTGTGGGGGTGGGATGGGATGGGATGTCTGTGCCACTAGGCAGGCCCCCTAGTCGGTGAACCTGGAGGCGATTAGTGTGTCACATATGGATCGGCTTTGGTGCACATGTTGTGAGGCCTCCTGTGCCTGCCTGGGCCCAATGAACTGCCCATATTCTGCCTCCCCCGCATCCTCCTCGCCGTCGAGGCCTGGCGCTCATCCTCATCCCCCAGCACTTCGCCCCTCTGCTGCACAATGTTGTGGAGAATGCAGTAGGCCACCATGATATGGGATACCCTCCTAGTGCTATACTGGAGGGCACCTCCAGAGCAGTCCAGGCACCTGAACTGCATCTTCAGGATGCTGAAGCACAGCTTGATCACGCCCTTCCCTGGTTGCAGCAGGGGTGTCATTGTAGCTGGTCTCCGCATCGGTTTGTGGCCTCCGGATGGGTGCCATCAGCCATGTCTGCAGCAGATAACCCCTGTTGCCCAGGAGCCAACCCCTCACCTGGGTGCATCCCAAAGAGGTCAGGAACCGTCAAGTGTGCCCGGATGAAGGCGTCGTGCACACTGCCCGGGTTTCAGGTGCAGACTTGCACTATGTGCATCTCACAGTCACACACCAGATGCAAGGTTATCGAGTGATATCCCTTTCAGTTTGTCAAGACTGGCCCGTTATGAGCCGGTGCTCGAAGGGAGACATGCATCCTGTCAATCATCCTCTGGACCCAGGCATCTCAGCGATGATGGCGAACCATCTTCCCAGGCATCCTGGTGGGCCTGGTCCACACTGAATTTGATGTAATATGCCGACAGGTCATATAGGGCCTCCGTGTTGGCACGGAAGCACCTGTGCACCGAGGTCTGAGAGATTCTGGACAGTTCCCCACTTGGTACCTGGAAGGACCCCATGGCGTAAAGGTTGAGGCTGACCGTCACCTTGATAGCCACTGGGAGTGGATTTCCTCCCCCATACTCCTGTGGTGCCAGGTGCACCATGATCTGGCAGATATGTCGCACTGTCCCCGTGCTCAGCGGGAGTCTTCGGCTGCATACCCGAACCGGCAGGTCCTCGAGTGACAGGTGCTGCCGGTACACGAGGCCTGATGCGGCGCCTCCTTACCACTTCTTTCTCCTCGACTTGTTGGTCAGCGGGCCTGTTCCTCTGGGGTAGGCTCCACTGCTCCATCTCGAGCAGGTCCACCTCGTGCAGCCTCAGTGCAACCCCCAAGGGCTACGGAGATTAGGATGAAGGCCGCCATTCCTTTTTTTTTTAAATTAAAAAAAAAATAAATTTAGAGTACCCAATTCATTTTTCCAATTAAGGGGCAATTTAGCATGGTCAATCCACCTAGCCTGCGCATTTTTGGGTTGTGGGGGCGAAACCCACGCAAACACAGGGAGAATGTGCAAACTCCACACGGACAGTGACCCAGAGCCGGGATCAAACCTGGGACCTCGGCGCCGTGAGGCAGCAGTGCTACTCACTGCGCCACCGTGCTGCCCCGAAGGCCACCATTCCTGGCGCTACCCATGCCAGCGGTATACTCCGCAGCCCCCGTACAATGCCCTCCTGTTGTGGCTGTTGGTGTTGCCCTTGGGTGGGCCGCGTGCTGCCCCACTGACGGCTGGTGGTGGGTTGGGGGGGGGGAGAAAGGAAAGAGCTGGTGGGGTGGGGATGGAATGTGGGGATGGTGGGGGTGTGGGGCACCCGTACGGCCGGTGTCACTCTGTGCAACCACGGGTCACGGTGGGCAGTCAGTGGGGTGCCACCCCGGCCCGGGTGTGGCAACTGTGGGTGGTAGGCCATGTCAATGAACGACATAAATACTCGAAATATCCATTTTTCGGAGTGTGCCAAATAGCAAAATGCCTCGTCATCTAATTAGTGATGTGCATGAATGAATGAACGAGATTCCCACAAACTCTTATCTACTAAATAGCGAAACCACAACAACGAATAAACAGTGGCATTCCGAAAAGGTTGCACAGTGGTGCAGTGGTTAGCACTGTTGCCTCACGGTGCCGAGGACCCGGGTTCAATCTACGCACCGGGTCACTGCCCGTATGGAGTTTGCACATTCTCCCAGTGTCTGCGTGGATCTCACCTGCACAACCCAAAGTTGTGCAGGCCATGCTAAAAATTGCCCCTCAATTGGAAAAAAAAGGATTGGGTACTTTAAATTAAGAGAAAATAAACTTGCTAGCAAACTCAGGTGAATTCAGTGATACCATTTCAATGTTTGTAAAAAAAATAAACTAATACAATGTAAACTGTTGCACTTCACACAAAGGCCAGAACACTAAATACCAACCATAAGAAGCTCAACCATGGGAAATATATGAATTGGTGCTATTTTCCATCATCACTCAAAGCAGGTGTACAACAATTTACAACCATGAAAATACCAGCTTGCATGTAATGAATGTAAAAAAGTGATCTACTTGATCAGTACTTCATGCTGTATTCTGCTCTGCCCGAAAAGGCCAATATACTTACTTGCCAGCTGCATAAACTTCTGCCGTATCAAAGAGGTTTATTCCATTTTCATAGGCTAAAGTCATCAACTGTTCTGCCATCTGAAACAAAAGGGAAACATCTGATGTAAAGAACCCAATTAACATCACTTACATGTTGAGCACACAGCAGCTACAATTGGTGTGCATCTTAAAATAAAATCTTCCTCTTCCCTGTAACCTCCGTCAAGTGCAGGTACCAGAGGGAGAGAGAGTGAGTTGCATGTGTGGTTTGGGGAAAAATTCACAATGAGAACATAAGAACATATAAAACAGGAAAGAAGGCCATAAAGACCTTCGGGCCTGTTCCTTTACTCACTAAGATCATGGCTGGTCTATCTCAACTGCACCTTCCTACACTACCCTCATACCTCTCGATTTCATTAGCATCCAAAATTCTGTCAAACTCTATTTTGAAAACACTCTCAACTGAGTATCCACAGCTCTCTGCAGTAGAGAATTCCAAAGATTCCCAACCCTTAGTAAAGAAACTTTTCCTTATCTCAGTCACAGATTGCCGACCTCTTATTCTTGTACTATGTCCCTTGGGACTAGTCTTCCTAGTCAGGGGAAAAACCTCCTCCTGCAGTTCTCATTTAGGCCCTTAAGAATTTTGTGCATTTCAATGAGATCACATCATTCTATTAAACTTTAGGGAGTAAATGCCAAATCTACTTGCTCTCTCCTCATACGACAATTCCCTAATCCCCGGAATCTATAATTTGTCAGCCACTTTTATATTCTCTGTCTAGTAGACTCCTAACCAGGGATGGATGCAACGAGGCAGTCTGTCATGTGTAATTCAGTAACATAACTAAGTTTGTGGTTTATTTCTTGGTCCGCCCCAATGTAATGACAACAGTAAAGAAAGGTATCTCATAGCAGGCAAGTTTGAAATAAAATAAACCTTGTTTTTAATGTATATTTTTGTAGCCTCCATGAACGGTTGGTCTTTTTATTCTTTTCAAAAAACTGTTTTTGTGGCAAGTGACAGCTGAAACCGAATGCAATGTCACACTCAACCATGTGATTTCCCCTACTAACCTTGAATAGTTCCACTCTTACCATTTCAATGCAGCCAAAGTATCTTGAACAATAGCTTTCCCCTCACTCCTATACTATCACTTCCAATGTCGCCTAAGGATCCTTCCTTTGCCTGTTCTATCTCATCTGCATGGTGCCCCGTTGGAAACATCCATGGACATGGAACAAGTAGGAACCCATCTACTTGGTTACATCGAACATTCTATTCAAGAACTCAACTTTTACCAAGGACTAAAAAGGACTTGATGTGGAGATGCCGGCGCTGGACCTGAGATTCACCTGAGGAAGGAGCAGTGCTCCGAAAGATAGTGTTTGAAACAAACAAGTTGGACTTTAACCTGGTGTTGTAAGACTTCTTAATGTAAAATGGACTTGAAAAGTAACTTGCCCTTTAGTTTTTGGGGAAGTATTTTTGTTGAGTACCTCTAGCTATCTCTGTATTAAGCTGTTAAATCTAACATGTATAACCACCAATGGTCCTTGTACTAATTAATCCAGTTTATAATCAAATTTTCAAAGTAGTTTTCCTGAAGTTCATCACCTATTGCATCATCCGTGGCTAAATAAGGAAGTTGAATATCAAATTGAAAGAAATACTGTTACAAAATCGGTAAAGATTAATGGTAGGTCAGAAGGTTGGAAAGATGTTAAGAACCAACAAAGAAATGACTTAAAAAAGGCAGAAAATAAAGTATGAGAAAAAGCAAGCTCGAAATATAAAAACATGTAGTAAGGAGTACCTATATGTCTTTAATAAGAAATTGTAATTAAAGCAAATGTTGGTCCTCTAGTGTGTGTCTGGGGAATTAAAATGGAAAATAAAGAAATGGCAAAACTGAACCAGTATTTGGTGTCTGCCTTCACTGCAAAAGACATGGAGCAAGAAAACTTCCCAAAAGTATATGAAAAGCAAGAAATGAAAGCGAGGAAAGAACTTAAAACAATTACCATCACCAAGGAAAAAGTGCTGAAAAAACTATTAGACCTAAAGTTCGATAAATCCCCAGGACCTGATGGTCCGCATCTTACGGTCTTAAAAGAAGTGGTTGCAGAGAGAGTAGTGGCATTGTTTATAACCATGCAAAATCCTGGAAGAGTCCCGGCAGATTGGAAAATGGCAAATGTAACACCTTTATTCAAGAAAGGAGGGAGACTAAAAACAGGAAACAATAGGCCAGTTAGCCTGACATAGGAAAATTGCTAGCTTCCATTATTAAGGAAGTAAGGAGCGTAATTAGAAAATCATAATGGGATCAGGCAGAGTCAGCGTGGTTTTGTTAAAGGGAAATTAAGTTTAACTAATTTATTAGAGGTTTCTTTTGAGGAAGTAGCTGGCAAGGTGGATAAAGGGAAACTGTGGATATGGTGTACTTGTATTTCCAAAAGGCATTTGATAAGGTGCCAAATCAAGCTGGACAGAATTTTGTTTGACAAGAGAGTCAAGGACTATGCGGGAGGGGGATGTGGCACCGCACATTCAAATAGTATGCTAAGCACTTTGGCAAAGATGGAGTCAAGAACTGGTAATGCCTCTTTGAGTGAATCTTTACACTATTTGTATTGCCGGTAGCATGGTGGTTAGCATCAATGCTTCACAGCTCCAGGGTCCCAGGTTCGATTCCCGGCTGGGTCACTGTCTGTGTGGAGTCTGCACGTCCTCCCCGTGTGTGCGTGGGTTTACTCCGGGTGCTCCGGTTTCCTCCCACAGTCCAAAGATGTGCGGGTTAGGTGGATTGGCCATGCTAAATTGCCCGTAGTGTAAAGGTTAATGGGGGGGATTGTTGGGTTAGGGGTATGTGGGTTTAAGTGGGGTGATCATTGCTCGGCACAACATCGAGTGCCGAAGGGCCTGTTCTGTGCTGTACTGTTCTATGTTTGCATAATCAGCCATTTGCATATTTTGGGTCACATGGCTATTATAAAAGGCACAGTGATTGAAAATTGATTTTTTTTTACTGTCAGCAATAAACACAATTCTAATTCGGTTCAGACACAACAAAGGCATGATGCAAAAGGTGACTTCCCTTTCAGTGCATTAAGGAATTGTTACAGTACTGGAACATCAAAAGCACATTCCAATGCTGCAGGCAAGGGTGGGGAGGAGGGGTACATTGCTTTCCCAAAATGTCCTTTGGCTTCTCAGAGGCAAGTTGCTGAGTTAATGCCAATTTCAGTTAGTACACTGGTATGGATATATCTAGGCATTATTCTTAGTGACACCAAGTTGATGTCTTGCACAAATGCCAAGCTACATCAGCATTTTTAATAGACAAACTAGCAAATGCAATTCAGATAACTTACAAAACTTAAACTTTATTGGGATATGAGATCATCTGAAGCAGTTAATGAGATTATAGTCATTTCATGACTGCTCCAACATATTCACTTTCCTCTGTTCAGCGACATATGGTGACAAAACCTAATTCATGTCATTTCAAATTTAAAGACAAGAAAGAGGCATACCTCATCAGTGATCTGACCTCCAAAGGTAACCCATGTTCCTGTTGGAAAGATAACGGTTAAAGAGCTGTATTATCTGCTTTTAGCTGATAAGCGACCCAAGAAACCCAAATGCTTAAACAAAACAAACAATATTCATTACAGTTGTGAATAAGAGATTCAGTTGCAGGTTCAATCGTTTACAGTAACAAAAATCTATAAGAAAAGGTCTTTCTTGTTGAGCATCCATTATGTTAAGATCATTGGACAGCTGAGTAATATTATTTATTTACTTAGCATTTTGACAAAAGTATGCCATTCTATCACTGTCTGTGCCACAAGCCAAATCAATAAAATGGCAATCTAATTTTGAATAATTTAAGGGCTCAGCATTGGCAAGCCATTAAACAACACAATTTACTATTTTCCAATCTGGCCAAAGTTTATTAAATATTAAATGGCACAGATAAGACAAACCCAGACAGTTAATGCAAAGAAAATCAAGAAAATAGGACCAGTGTGCATAAAGGTAAATTAACAATAAGCAAATTTAGGTAACTACAAGGGGGTGGGGAGGTGGAGGAAAACAGTAATTAGAATAGTGTAGGCACTGGAGTTATTTAAAATGTGTGATGGGACAGTTCAATGTGTACAGAACTAAATGGGATTTTTTTCACTTCTGGCTTTTATGAACTACAATATTTCTATGCCACGGAGGTTCTGAGAATGAAGTATCAGCTATAAGATGGGAATGTATGAGTAATCAAATTGTAATAAGTTTACGTATGAGGGCAACAACATTTACTTACCAAGGCCAAGGCAGGACACCCTAAGTCCTGATTTTCCAAGGTTTCTATTTGAAGATAAAAAGAGATGAAGCAATTAGAATCATTTAACTTGAAAAGACAATAAATATTTTGTAAAAACACCACAAAGGGGCGAATTTTTATTCAATTGCTTCCCTTCAAGCTAGACCTTGTTGCCCCCTCAATCTTAAGATGGTAAGCCAATCTTGGAGCGCCTTCAATGACACTATTAATACTAGCTTTTAGATATTGCCCATTTGTCATGCTTCCAGTACTTCAATGTTCCATCACATTTCAAAATTTTAAAGGTATACCATTAAAAAAAGTGATAATGAATCTGGAAGCACCCTTTATATTTCTACTGGTGAGATCACCATATAATTCACTCCAGATTTTGAAATTTTATGACTTATTGATCTATCCTCAGTCCCATGAAATTGAAATAGCAGCATTGATTCCCCATTAAGTACTGCCTACTTACATCCTTAACAGGAGCACTCTGCACTTAATCAATTCTATTTTTTCAGCCAGAGGCTGATTCTCTGATACAAGAACAACATATTCTTTCAACATACAAGAAAAAGAGCCAATTTTGTGGGGGCCTTTATTTATCGCACTGAAAAATATGGGCAAATTGAAAACAAAAACAAGCAACGAAGCATAAGGCAGGTGGTCGTGTATTCCTATTTCAACGCACAGTATATTATTGTTCCAATTAAGGCTAAATCCAACTCAACCTTTCTGAAATCAAGGCGTCAGTGTTGCGAAGAGGAAAATCTCAAGGGACCTTCAGTAAGGGCTCAACACAACGATTGGATTTCGTACACATTATGAGTACTATGTAGCAATATCGCAGGATCAGTGATTTTGGCGGAACTGAAATTACAGACCCTTTGGGAAACTGAGTTGGACAGAAACATAGAAAATAGGAAGAGTAGACAATTCAGCCCTTGAGCCTGCTTTGTCATTCATTATGATTATCCAACTCAGTAACCTGTTCTCACTCTTCTCCCCCTCTCCAATAACCTTTGATCCCTTTAGTCCCAAGAGCTATATTTAACTCCGTCTTGAAAACATACAATGCTTTGGCCTCAACTACTGTCTGTGTAGCGAATTCCATAGGCTCACCACTCTCTGGGTGAAGACATTTCTCCTTATCCCAGTCCTAAACAGTTTACCACGTATCTTCATGTCTGTGACCTGGTTCTGGACTGCACCGCCATCTGGAACATCCTTCCTGCATCTATCCTGTCCAGTCCTGTTATAATTTCATAGGTTATGAGATGTCCCCTCATTCTTCCAAACTCCAGCGAATATAATCCTAACCAACTCAATCTCTCCTCATATATCAGTCCTGCCATCCCAAGAATCCGTCTGGTAATCCTTCACTGCTCTCCCTCCATGGTAAGAACATCCTTTCTCAGATAAAGAGACCAAAACTGCGCACAATATTCTAAGTGTGGTCTCACCAAGTCCCTGTATAATTGCAGCAAGACATACCTGTTCCTGCACTCGAATCCTCTCGCTATGAAGGGTGACATTCCATTTGCCTTCTTTACCGCCTACTGCACCTGCATGCTTACTTTCAGCAACTGGTGGACAAGGACACCGAAGTCCCATCATAGATTCCTCTCTCTCAATCAATAACCATTCAGATAATAATCTGCCTTCCTGTTTTTGCTACCAAAGTGGATAATCTCAAATTCATCCACATTATACTGCATCTGTCATGCATGTGTCCATTCTCTCAACTTGTCCAAATCACACTGAAGCATCTCTGCATCCTCCTCACAACTCACCCTCCCACCTAATGTTGTGTCATCTGCAAAGTTGGAAATATTGTGCTGGATTCTCCGATTTTCAGGCTATATCTTGACACCAGCGTGGGAACGGTGGCGTTTTATGACCAAAATATCAGCACAAAAGGGCCACTGATCCTCCGTTTGGTGAAGGGTTAGCTGGCAGGCAGCATAGAGCACCTGGCTCTAGCTGGCAATAGAGCCGGAGAATTTCCGGGTCCGTGGCCACACATGCGTACGGTGGTGGCCTGCAGCGGCTGAGCCTTGCAATATGGCGTGGCCGCGTGGACACGGCCTGCCAAGTAGTGTCCTCCCTTTGGCCAGGCTCGCGACCCCCGAGACCACCTCCCGACAGTGCCCCCAGCCCCTTTGGGGGGGGAGGGGCATTGGGCCATCGATACAGTGTGCGGCGTAATCCTAGACTATGCCGCTTTTGAGGGGGCGGAGCATTGCTGCCCCCCAGATTTCATAGCAAACGGGGATTCTCCGGCCGACTGAGATTTCGGCGTCGGAAATCGGAGAATCCCAACCAGTACATTTAGTTCCCTCATCTAAATCATTAACATATATTGTGACTAGTTGGGGTCCTAGCACTGATCCCTGCAGTACCCCACCAGTCACTGCCTGTCATTTGGAAAATGAGCCGTTTATTCAGATTCTTTCTTTCCTCTCTTCCAACTAATTTTCTATCCTCCTCAATACACTAACCCCATTCCCATGCTCAGGATGCCTTGTTTGTGATCATTTTGATGTTAGGCATTCAAGCCACCTTTGGACAGAGGAGTAGTGTAATCTTATTAAATGTCAAATGATAATTCACCTAGCTCTGCTCACCACCACCTCTCTCAACCCCTCAATTGTCTCATTTATCACTCTACTCATATGACATCCAGTACTGGATCCACAGAAATTCCCTAAATATTGGGAAGACTGAGGCCATTGTGCTCAGAACCCACCGCAAACTGTTCCCTAACCACCAATTCAATCTCTCTCCCCGTCAACTACCCAGGGCTGAACCAGACAGTTTGCAATATTTCATTCCGAGACGAGCTTCCAAACGCATAAATGCCCCATCACAAAAAACACTGACTACTACCTCCATAACATCTCCTGACTCCACTCTATCTCAATTTATTGGCTGCTGAAACACTCAGCATGCCTGGTATCTCTGGACAACATTAGTCCAATGCTTTCCTGGTCGTCATTTCACCTTCTACCGTACAGAAACTAGTGTCCTGTTGTTGGGGGGGGGGGGAAGAGTCCTGTTTTTTTTGGGGGGGGGCGGAGGAGGAGAGAGAGAGAGAGAGAGAGAGAGAGAGAGAGAGAGAGAGAGAGAGAGAGAGAGAGAGAGAGAGAGAGAGAGAGAGAGAGAGAGAGAGAGAGAGCCTGACTATTGGGGCAGTTTGTAAGCGATCCACGTGCTACAGACTACAGCCACCCAGATGGCTCAGAGAAGACCAACCCCTTGAGGTTGGGAGTCTGAGGTGGATCCATGCTGGTGGGGAGCAGAGGGACACCCTCTTCCCCAGGGTGGGCCACAGACTCAAGCCTACCCTCCTGAACAATGCTGGAAGGTGGTGGCAGAGGCAGTCAGCACTGCCAGTCTCACCAGGAGGCGACGGCTGCTGATTCGGAGGGTTGGGGACCACAGGTGTGTCCTCTGCCCTCAGAGGGTCAGAGAACCAGGGAGACTGCGGTGCAGCTGTCCTCTGGATGGGGTGAGCTCTGCAGATTCCTGTTTCCTCTGCAGTGAGCATCACTTCCAAGGAGTGCCAACACTTGGTGGGCTCCTGCTAATCACATTTAAATGCATGCAAATGTCAGTTTTGCATGCCACCGGCACAGGGTGCAAACCTCATTATCGCCACCAGCGAGGGACTGGTGCATGGCACCCAAATCAGCTCCGTGCGCAGACCTCAATTTGGCTGGACGCAGCATCGGGTTTGCAGGCTGATGTGGTAGGCCTTCACCTCTCTAACTGCCCAGCGGCAGACTGATAAATTGGAGGTTGGCTGCACCACCAGGGGTCGGTGTGTAGTTGGGGGACTTAAATGGGTGTCTCAGGTTGGAGAAAATAAGTTTGCCCTTAGGGGGTCGGGGTCAGGGTTCTTTCTACGGTGGAGGCTGTTTCTGTGTACAAAAGCAAATTACTGCGGATACTGGTATCTGAAACGGAAGAGAAAAATACTGGAAAATCTCAGCAGGTCTTGCAGCATCTGTAGGGAGAGAAAAGAGCTAACGTTTCGAGTCCTTTGACAAAGAGTCATCGGACTCGAAACGTTAGCTCTTTTCTCTCCCTGCAGATGCTGCCAAACTTGCTGAGGTTTTCCAGTATTTTCTCTTTCGAGGCTATTTCAGTCCATGTTTTGTTTGTTGCTGTGGGGCGGTTAAAGGGGGGGAAAATGAACAAACTACGTATTATGTTTCGTTGGTGCTATGTGGATTCCCCCCCCCGGAGGGTGTTTGGGATAAAATATATATATTTAAAATTCCTGTTCAACCATCATTCCTGTGCTTGGGTGACCTAAATTGGTTCTTGGTTTGGCAACATTTCAATTTTAAAATTCGCAACCTTGTTTAGCAAATCCCTTTCATGGCCTTGCCCCTCCCTACCTTTAACCTCCCATCATCCCACTGTTCTAATTCAGCGATTCTCAAACTGAAGTCTGTAGAGACTTTTCAGGGTTACTGTGAAATTAGAGCTAGAGACATCCTATGACGATTGATGAATATCGTCTCAGTTGTTAGTGGCTGGTTTACAGGCCTATGGGTTATTGCTGATAATCGTGAGCAAACCATTGCTCCCACAAGCATTTTCTCACTTCCAGCATGGACTGCACCGGCACAGAAATATTTACAGCACTCACAAAGATGGTACTAATGAGTGACATGATCCCTATCCAATTGTTGCACAATGTTCTTGTCAATAAACCAATGAAAATATATGGATGTACAAATTTTAAGGTTTTTACCTATAATACCTATCCTGTTCACATGAGCAGCAGAAACTAAAACAAAACAAAATATTTTGCTGCTGCAGCTGAGCCAATAAGAAAATATGATCTGAAAATATAAAATGCCTAAAGAATTTACTGATCAGGGTTTTTGACTAGTCTCGAGTTAAATGGTAAGCTGAGAGTTTAACATGACATCTTTCATCTGGGTACTTTAGCGTGAAATAAAGTGAGCTGCTGCTGGTCATCTATAAAGAGAACTTAGCCTTCGAGAAAAAAATACTCAGTAGCTTCACGAGTTGTGGTCAGAAAGTGGAGATCACACTAAAAAGAGACAGACTCTCCAATGAGAAGCAGGCACATCCATGGCATACAAGTAAATAAATAGTAAGTAAATGTCTTAAAATCATTATTAAAACATGCTTTATCTGTTGTATTTACATATGAGTACTGTATATAATGTAGATGGCAGGATCAATTATTACTAACCTATTTGAAAAAGGGTTTATCATACATAGAGTCAAAGAATCATAGAATTTACAGTGCAGAAGGAGGCCATTCGGCCCATCAAATCTGCACCGGCCCTTGGAAAGAGCACCCCATTTAAGCCCATGCCTCCACCCTATTCCCGTAACCCAGTCACCCCACCTAATCTTCCTGTAACCCAGTAACCCCACCTAACCTTCTTGAACACTAAGGGCAATTTATCATGGTCTATCCACCTAACCTGCACATCTTTGCACTGTGGGAGGAAACCTGAGCACCCGGAGGAAACCCGGAGCAGACACGGGAAAAACGTGCAGACGCCACACAAACAGTGACCCAAGTCGGGAATCGAAACTGGGATCCTGGAGCTGTGAAGCAACTGTGCTACCCCCAAAAACCCACAAAGTTTAAGAATTTTGTCCTCTTGAACATTCCTAATTTTCATTGCCACCTAGCCTCTTAACTCTGGAATTATCTCCCCAAATATCTTCACTGTTCCCTCTTTTAAGAAGCTCCTTAAAACCCACCTCTTTGTACAAGCTTTTGTCAATCCATACTAGTATCTCCTCATCTGTCTCAGTGACAATTATTGTTTGACAATTCTCCTGTGAACTACCTTGGAATGTTTTGCTACATTAAAGGCTATATTAATGCAAGTTGTTGTTAATATTGCTGAGTATGAACAATGACTTAACTTTTGATTTTTGGAAAAGTTGACAGAGGTTATGGAAGTAAGCAAATTAATTGGCATCAAGTGGCAAATTAATTTCTAGAGGAATATATTGCGAATCTAGCTAAATGAAGCTGGCACCCTGAAAAACAGTCTGACATTTCAGACTATCTCTGTTCCTAAAAATTCTTGAATTCACTGTTTAAACAGCAATTAACCATAACCATGGCATCACACACTAAAAAACAAGAAATAAGTCCATATTCAAAACATCTTTTATTTGATGTTTGATGTCACAAAATATTGTGCAATTTAATGGAAATGTCGTATCACACGTTGCATAACAACTCTTAATTTACACTTCTAATGTACCACATACACAAACCAAGATTAGGGATGTGCTAGACTCACAATATAATTTAAACTGAATAGACAAGTAACATTAGCCTGAACTAATCTTGACAAGCGCTGAAAACAATATCGGCACGAGCAAAGCTGATACAAACAAATCTGAATAATAAAAAGACATATGCAGCACTTGGAATTGCAAGAGACCAAAGATTTCAAATAAACAACCAGAAACACCGAATATTCAAGATACTAAGCTAATCCAAAATAATGCTGACCGTTGCTCTCACTGCGGAAAGAGTCCGCTCAGTATAATATGACGGGAGTGTTCAGTGAACTCAGTAAATCTGATGTATACAACCAATTTTAAAGTGCCAACATGAGGTTGTATTGAATATCAAATCACCACTGCAGTAATGGAGATATCATTATAGGGTCATAAGTATTCCCATGAAATTGATCAATCAAATTTCAGAGGATTCTCAAAATTGTACTTTTGACACTAAAAACCTATATGCAGGAACAGCTTTGTTCAGTAAGATTTTTGACTGAGGGTGCGCATATATATTTATTTCAACTTCTCATATTGGGATAAACAGGCACGTTGGCTGCTAAGGAATGTGTTAAATTGGTTTGTCAATGATATAAAAATAGAAATCACTGGAAAAACTCAGCAGGTCTGCAGCATCTGTCGGGAAAGAAAAACAGGGTTAATGTTTTGAGTCTGTCTTTGATTCTTCTTCAGAGCCACTTTTCTTTTAAATAAAAGAGTTGGTCAATGGCTCATTCTTTAACTCTTAAGTTACTATATACTACATGAAGCAGCCACCACATACACAAACTTAATTAGACTCTTAGATGACAAAGATGTCAGCCCTGGTTGATGTTTACAAGCATGGATCCCCACAACAGAGGAGTTTAAGGGAGAGGAGTGGAGCAGTTGGAAATAATGTGGCTGGAGGAGAGGAGAAGATGTTAAGATGATGCCCATCCACATAATTCAAGTGTGCCTGGTGAAACATAAAGCTAAGACAGGAACAACATTATCCATGGAAATGCTCCTGGAATGAAACACCCTTCGCTTTCAACCAAGAATAATATGGATGCAGGGGGATTGGCTGCTGGGAAATCTGCTAGTCAATGTTAATTTTTAAAAAAAATTTCAGAGTACCCAATTGATTTTTTCCAATTAAGGGGCAATTTAGCGTGGCCAATCCACCTCCCTGCACATCTTTGGGTTGGGGGGGCGAAACCCACGCAGACACGGGGAGAATGTGCAAACTCCACACGGACAGTGACCCAGAGCCGGGATCGAACCTGGGACCTCGGTGCCGTGAGGCAGCAGTGGTCAATGTTAATTATAGCAATGCTTCAGAAGTAGTTTATGGAACAGCATACCAAATCTGACTAATGGACCTTAGAATTGCCATCATTTCTGCCAGCACTGTTTAATGAAATCTGAGCCTATAAATTACACTGTGATATTAGAGCGAACTCCTAGCATGTTTCTGTTAAATTACTTTGTATGTTAAAGAGACAGCTCAATTTCTAAGTTACAATCGTTAGCACATGGTAACATTTTGAGTTTGGGATCTGACTGCAGGATAGCATATTTACATAATCATTGACTGCTCATTTATATGCTAGCCATGATGTGGAGATGCCGGCGTTGGACTGGGGTGAGCACAGTAAGAAGTCTTACAACACCTGGTGTTGTAAGACTTCTTACTGCATTTATATGCTGCACATGATGAAAAAAGCCGTAATCCATTCAATCTATTGAGGGAAGAAATTACCAGAAGACGACTCTGCCCACAACGCTTCCAACTTCTCAACCATCTTGGCAAGCTGCTTTGGGTTCTCCGCAAATGATACTGCTATAGTGTTGACCATTTCACTATCCCATGCCCCCCGGTAGATCTCCAAACCCAAGTTTTAGGAAGATATTCATCCAGCTTCTTTTTGATGGAGTTAATGGACAATGAAGTATGTTTTATATTCTCCACTGTGAAATTGCAACGTATTAACTGATTCTACTCAGTATTTGCCAAATGTTAACCTCTGGTCCTGTACTCACAACCTGTGAGACCCTGATTCAACACCAACACTTCTTTATAGTGTAATATAATCCGGGATCCAAAAAAAACTCCACCCCTTTTGTTTTATAGAAAATATAATTATCTACACAGCGATTCCCAAATGAATGGGAGAACATTTTTATCGAAGGATGCAGACACACAGGTCTTTTTACATTGGAGAATGCAGATAGAAAAGGCCCTAAAAAGTAAGTTGGATTCTGGGATTTACAAATGGAATGCTACACATAACAAGGGGAATTACATGCAGGTTTTGGACAAACAATATTTTAGGGGGGGATATGTGAGCCACGGAGAAGACCCAGTGAAGTTTCCCAACAGTGAAGCAAACCAGAAGCAAATGGTTATAGTTGTGAAGAAAAACTGAAATTACTGAGGCTATTTCAGTGGGACAAAAAATGTTCATGGAGAATCTATGAGGTTTACAGGTGAAATATTTTGAAAGGGCAAATTTGTTTCCACTGATTGGCAAATTGGTGACAAGCAGTTACTGACTCAGGATCATCACAAGAACAAGAAGAGAAATTAGAAGATAGAAGAAAATGTTTACACAAGTTACTTGAACACGGTATGCTTTACCACAATATTCTGTAACATGCACAATGTAAACAATGGAACAAGCTTTTCATGCACTTGCTCGCCCTTCATGACCATGTTCATCATCTGGGGGGTTTGTTGGGTTCTGATGGGCTGCTAAGACTGATCTGTGTCAGAAGGTTCTGCTGTAAACAGTAGAGGATACCAGACAGTTGAGTTTTGGATAAATTGCCGGCCTGGGATTTTTTTCGCTTTGCATATTCTCTCTGCTCCGGATATGATTTTGCCTTCGAAGGAAGCCACATTTTTTTATTTGGTTGCGCCAAGTCCAGTGATTCTGGGGCAAGCTGCTTCCAGGGCTTGAAGTCAATATTAAAACTTGTAACTGAAGCCTTCAGTATTCTTGGAACTCCTTCCATCAACTGTGAGAGCGCACCCCAGATTTGTGTTTTCCACAGAAGATTTGCTTTGGTATGCGAGTGTCAGCCATTCAGGCTCATGACTTGCCCAGCTCAGTTGTGACCGTCTTAATATGGTGTGGATGATTGGAATCCGAGCTCGGGTTAGCACCTCAGTGTCTGATATATGTCTGGCCATCTGATCTTGGGCAGAAGTCAGGTCAAATGAAAGGGGTTGAGCTTCTTGGCATTGCTGGTTTAGCACAGGGCTAAAGAGCTGGCTTTTAAAGCAGACCAAGGCAGGCCAGCAGCACGGTTCAATTCCCGTACCAGCCTCACCGAACAGGCGCCGGAATGTGGCAACTAGGGGCTTTTCACAGTAACTTCATTTGAAGCCTACTTGCGACAATAAGCGATTTTCATTTCATTGATGTTGGAACACAGTCCAACAGTGCAGTCCAGTCCACATGCATAGAGTAGAGCAGGCTGGACTATTGCTCTATAGACTTTTACATTAGTAGGCAGTCTTACTCCTCTTCATTCCAGACTGATGTTCGAAGTATACCAAAATTCTTGTATGTGTCTCGTCATTAATATAAACAGCTGAAGAAAGTGTGCTGAGATAAGTGAACTTATCCACTGCTGACAGGTTCTGGTCATGAACTGAAACATGGACTCAAAAGACAGGGCTTGCCTGCAGGTTGGTACATTGCTTCAGTTTTATTCATGCTGATCATAAGGATGATGTTGTTGCATGCTATTTACTGTATCACCAAACATCAAGAGGAACCAGAGGCATCTTTTCACTTTAATAGAATGATTTATCTACCTCATGATTAACGGGCCGTAAATACCACCTACAATTCACAGATAGCAAGTTCTAGTGTTTGCACCAAAATAAATGTATATGTGGAAAATTGCATGCAACACTAATCTGACCAATACTAAATGAGCAGTTTGCTATATATAGGACAGCAGATAGCTGGGGTGAGCTCCAAGAGAGTAGATTAATCCAGTGAATGGAATGACTCGACGTACTTGGGCAGATGGTGTGAAATGATTTTTTTAATAGGGTTTTTGAACAAAGTATATTTACCGTTATGTACACAAAATAGAATACACATATATATACACACATAGAAGAGAAGGGAACACGCACAAAAAACAAAACAGACAATAACAAAAAAAACATTAGAATAAAATAACTAGTAGGGTATTATGTGCTAGCTCAACAACAGCAGCTCTGTACAATTGGCAGTATTGTTTTTAGCTCATAAGTAGGCATCTGTTTGTGGGGCGGGGGGGGGGGGTCATATACATTTGGGCACCAGGGAAGCAAATGCAGAACAATTACAGAGGGCAATACGTGAATGGATCTGGTGTTGGTGTTATCGCGTGCTTCTCCCGGATGGTTTCCGCTGCCATTATCGTCTCGCAATCACCTCCGCTTCAGCCGTTTGTCCTGTCTTTCCCCCGGGAACAATAGGTGAAATGATATTTACTATTTTAGATTTATTAATATGGTTTTACACAATTTTAAATGTATCCTGAATAGGTCTTTTATTAAGAAAGACTAATTAATTGTGTTCTTCCCTTTCACTTCCAATGACATGATTTCATGCACCTCAGACAGAATCCAATATTGCCATTCTTCCTCTAGATCCTTAGACAATAGTACTTCGTGGAAGGTTATTCTATAACAGAAGTATCACAGCCGAGCTCAATCCTGTCCCAGTCCAATATCCACACATGCTCAATTTCCATAAAAGATTAAGGGAACGTGATTTAGAACAAAAAGTACTTTCAATATCTCTTCTCCCCCCCCCCACCCCCAAACCAACCCCACAGGCCAGTTATAGAAAATCAGCCACGCTTAATTTCTCACTTTTCTAACTGTTTCGCGGCGGCCGAAAAGAACATGCTACCTTCTTTATGACATACAGAGAAAATGTATAAAATGACTGTATTACAGTATTATATAGTAACAGATGGCTGGAAAGCTGGAAACACAAAAGGTTAGTCAACATCTGTGATACAACAGTCAAACAGGTGTTTTGCACATCGACCCTGTCATAGCTTGCAATTTGTTTGAGAAAGAGCCTAATTAAAAGAGAGGGGACTGCAAAGAGAGAAAGGGACAATGGGAAAGGGGGAACTGAGAAAGAAAACTGGCTCCCCTAGTTGCTAAGGAAACTAAAATTGAAAACAAAAATTTCTGGTTGAAACAACGTAAAAAAGAGATATCAGAGCTCAGTAGAGGCTGATGAGTGCAGTGGTGCAGTGCAGGCAAGTTGAATAGAGGGTAGATCAAAGAGCTGAGAGTAGCCAAACACATATTTGCTTCAGCTGTGTTGGATACTTGATTGGTGGATCTGTGCCATCCACCCAGTTCAAGAGGTTTTGCAGACTTGTATCATTTCTGGTGAAGACTGCACACATGAAACTTGGGTTTGTTGTGCATTGTTGTCGGCTGGGGGATCAGGCTACATTCTAGAACAGAAGCTGAAATTCTTTGACAGACTTGAAGGAATTTATGACTGAGTTAAATATCTTAATGCTGTGTCAATTTGTAAAGGTCTGTCTTAGTGGCCATTTAATGTCTAATTTAATAATTGACTGCAATTTGCCTGTTAATTAATGTTTAACTTATGTCGATTTTGGGTTTCAACTATAGGTGATTAACTTAAATAGTACTTAGTTTTTGCTTTGTTTGACTCTTGTATGGACAAAATATTTTCTGTTTTATTTTTTTTAAAATTTAGAGTACCCAATTATTTTTTTCCAATTAAGGGGTAATTTATCGTGGCCAATCCACCTAACCTGCACATCTTTGGATTGTGGGGAGAATGTGCAAACTCCACATGGACAGTAATCCAGAGCAGGGATCGAACCTGGGACCTCGGCGCAGTGAGTCAGCAGTGCTAACCACTCCGCCACCGTGCTGCCCCTGACATTTTCTGTTTTAAACTGTGGAATCTTGTGGCTTCATTATTTGAGCAAAAAAAAATGGAATTTTTTTCAACTTTTTGAAAAAAAAGGTCCTGGTCTTGACAGAGATCATTTTTTTCCAATTAAGGGGCAATTTAGCATGGTCAATCCACCTACCCTGCACAGCTTTGGATTGTGGGGGTGAGACCCACGCAGACACGGGGTGAATGTGCAAACTCTACATGGACAGTGACCCAAGGCCAGGATCTAACCCGTGAGGCAGCAGAGCTAACCGCTGCGCCAACCCGACAGCCATATTCAACCACTGTGGTAACGTGATCAAAAAAAGGCAGTCGAAAACACCTTATCAGTTAATCTTCTTTAAAATACAGTGTGGACTCAAAAACAGGAGCAACTAGCTAAACATCAAATTAATAGTGGCAGAATAGAATTAGAATTAACGACAACTAATTACGAATATACACAGGTAACACCAACTAATGACATCACAGCACTTACTGATGACATCAGCAATGGATTGAAAAACATGCTTAATAATAACAATCACATATTAAGAAAAATGGAAGGGGAAATAAATGTAAAAAACACAAACACAAAGGAGCATGAGTGGAATAGTGTAACAGATGTCAGTTAAGTAATGGAAAGAAACATCACAACAGATGGTTAAAGAAAACTAAGTGGGAGGTCTAGGGGAACAAGAGAAAATTAGAGATAGAAATCATAGGAAAACTGGGTGGGAATGGGGTGGGTGGAAGATAAATCAGGTATAAAACGAGAAGAAGTTAGAAAATGAGGAAGTTACTGATCAGAAGGCCGCAGGGAGTCCCTTTTGTTTTTTATTCATTTATGGGAAGCGGGCATCGTTGGTTTGGCCAGCATTTATTGCCCACCCCTAGTTGCCCTTGAGAAGGTGGTCGTGAGCTGTCTTTTTGAACCCCTTTAGTCCCCGAGATGCAGATACACCCACAGTGTTGTTAGGGAGGGAGTGCCAGGATCCTGACCCAGCGGCAGTGAAGGAACGGTGATATATCTCCAAGTCAGGATGGTGAGTGACTTGGAGGGGAACCTCCAGGTGGTGGTGTTCCCAGGCATTTGCTGCTCTTGTCCTTCTGGACGGTAGCAGTCTTGGGTTCGGAAAGTGTTGCCTAAGGAGCCTTGGTGAGTTCCTATAGTGTATCTTTTTTTAGCACAGTTGGCTAAATAGCTGGCTTGCAATGCAGAACAATACCAGCAGCGCGGGTTCAATTCCCGAACCGGCCTCCCCGAACAGGTGCCAGAATGTGGCGACTAGGGGCTTTTCACAGTAACTTCATTGAAGCCGACTTGTGAAAATAAGCGATTATTATTATTGTATATATATATTGTAGATGGTGCATACTGCTGCCAGTGTTTATTAGTGGGATGGGAATGACTATTTGTGGCAGGGCTACCAATCAAACGGGCTGTACTGTATTGGATGGTGTCGAGCTTCTTCATTGCTGTTGGAGCTGCACTTGTGCCTTGTAGATGGTGAACGGGCTTTGGAGAGCCAAAAGGTGAGTTACTCACCACAGGATTCCTAGTCTTTTACCTGCTCTTGTAGTCACAGTATTTATATGGCTAGTCCAGTTCAGTTTCTGGATGGTAACTCAAAGGGTGTTGATAGTGGGGCATTCTGCAACCTTCAACCACCCCAGAGAAGTTGTTCCAGAAAGAAGGATTTTGTTTAAATCCTTGGATTTCCTGTTGAGTGAGAGAGAAGTCCTGTGACATATCCTCCCTGTAGCAACAGTGGGTCGTGCCTGGTGGTAATATTATTGGACTTTGTTTGACAGATGCATTTTCTGTAAGGACTGTTGGCTAAAAGGGTGTTTATTTTTGACTCTAACCAAGAAATAATCTGTTGGGGAAATTTTCTGTAAACCTCAATTTAAATATAATCTTGTGTGTTTAAGTTTCCTCTTCTTTTGTAAATAAATATTTTAAGTTACTATTTAAAATTTCCAAAAGTGTTACTAAGATTTATAGTCCCTGACTTCGGTCCATGTATTTTCTCGTAGTAAAATACACATTGAAAATCGTTGTGATAGCTTGCCAAATTTCCCATCAGGATTTGGTTAATCAATTACTACCTGCCAGATCATAACAGTGACATGCTACAGTAATATACAGCAATGCAAAAAGATAATTGAGAAGAGTAAATGCACCCAGAATATATTGTCCTCTTGGTTTATACACAATAGAATAGATTATTCGCACTTCTTCCCCCCCCCCAAAAGAAACATTTGGAACTGTTTAATGAATATTTTAACATGCATCTATCCAGTTCACAAAAAAATTGTGATAAACGCTGAATAATGCAGTTCACTCTCGGGGGACTGGAGATTTGTTTACGGTGATTATGGGGACACATAATATTGAGGAGCTTCTAGAGGTTCTTTTAAGTTGATAGTAGTCCATCGGCAGCCACTGCACAACACTCTTACCATTGAAAGGACACTTCCATAATATCAAGGAGATGAATTCCAAACTAATGTTATTGAACCCGAGTGTACAGTATCCTTTTAGTCTTTCATACAGGTCATGCAATTTTCATTCAGGTGCATGAACATATTCCTGCTGTTGGGCGTTTACAGCTTCAATTGGTTTCTCCAAGATCATTATAACGATCTTTGGAGTTTTATCATCCCACTCCTGCTAAAAAAAGCATACTCATCACTACTTCAGATAGATTAAACAGCCTAATTTGATATCTGACCAGTTCAACTGAGTCTCACTTTGGTGAAATTTAAGAGATATAGGGGCTCTTTTCATAAGAGCAATAAATGTTTGGAATAATCTACCAAGCAAGGGAATAGGGACAAAATAGAAGTTATTTAAAATACAATTACATGTCACAATTGAAGCACTTCTGTCGTGAATCTTTGATGGGTCAAATGGTTTTTGATCATCCCGGACTCCTCTCAGCTTTTAGCTATAATAACATAGACTCTTCTTTGGTTTGCACATCCTGAGTTGCAGCCTAAAGCTTCACAAGAAGAGGGATTAACAAATCGGTCATAATTGGACCACGGAGTGCAGATGTAATTCAGATGCCATTTTAAAGTGTAATATTCATTCCGTGTTTTTATGTTTCTGTCATAAACTCCTGTGCACATATTTAAAATGGAAACTGTCTATATAAACATCACGCGCTACAATTACATCATCATGTGAATGCAGATATTGTAACTTCTTCAATGGTGGGATGGTATAAACCTATGCCTGCCAAGCTAACATTGGTAGTTTTCAATATAAATGCAATCACAGGAATTAATAATGGAAAAGTTGACAGGAAGGATGTGCAAGTTTTTAAAAATGATATAGATTATAATAGTAGTATGTCAGCCAGTGCAAATATTACTCTTTACAAACATTACTCTTTACAAACATTGGAAAACAACCTTAAATAAAAGCCAGTTGCTTAATGCGGAGAGCTTCAAAACTGGAATTGAAACTGATGAGAACTTTACAATTTGCAAAGTTTCCTGAGCAAATAACAATTATCACCTAAGCTTATGTTACTTAAAGCAATTAGAATTTTTCCATTAAAGTATACGATGCACATTCACAGAATACACTGCATTAAAAGGTGCAAAACTTCTGTCCTTATAAAACAACACATCCAATTAACTGAAAGCAACACCATGGAAACTCTGGCTCGTATTCTTGCATTTTTGTTGACCTCTGCATTGAATGATCAATATAAACAGTATTCTCAGAGTCATACAGCACAGAAAAGGCCCTTCAGCCCATCAAGCCTGTGCCAGTCAAAAACAACCACTTAACTGTTCTAAACTCATTTCGCAGCACTTGGCACATTGCCCTGTATGCCTTGTGATCGCAACTGCACATTCAAATACTTCTTTTCTTATAAATGTTTTTTTATTGGGCTTTGAACAAAGCATATTTACCATTATGTACACAGAATAAGAAATATATATATATATATATATATATAGAAAGAGAGAGAGAGAGAGAAGAGAAGGGCACATCCAAACATACCCAAAAAAAGTTATAATAAAAAAGAAATAAAAAACAAAATAGAATAACAGGTAGAGTATTGTGCAAATAGGTTTGGTGTTGTCACTTGCTTCTCCAGGACAGATCTGCTGCTGTTGTCGTCTCGCGCTCACCTCCGCTTCAGTGTTCGCCTGTATTTTCCTTGTTCTCTGTTCCTGGAGACGCCAAGTTTGTTATCGTATCCCGTGCCCTCCTTCCGGCTGTCATTTCCCAGCCTCCCCTCTCCCCCCCTCAACCTCCCTGGTTCTCCTCTCTTGTTCCCTGTCACTTCCCTCTTCCCCCCCCCCCCCCCCCCCCCCCCGTGGTTCGCCTTTCCTTCCTCTGAGGTTTAGCTGAGCTGTCCCCCCCCACCATGTTGCCTAGGCTGGAAAGTTTAGTTATGAAGTGAGATTGTATAGACTTGGATTGTTTTCCTTTGAGCATAAATTTAAGGTAAGGGGCAGGAGGTTTAGAGGTGATGTGAAGAAAAATCTTGTTATCCAGAGGGTGGTAGGAATTTGGAACCCGCTGCCTGAAAGAGTAGTGGAGGCAGGGATCCTCATAACAGTTAAGAAGTATTTGGATCGCCCGCTGCAGAATCCTATTCAGCTGGCGGTCAGCTGCACCAGCCAAAGCTGCAGACTGGCTGCCGACCTCTCGGAATCTCTCCAAATGGAGAAAATCAAATTCGCCATCCGAGGGTCAGGCAACAGCTTCCACAGAACGTGGGAGCCATTCACTCAATTGTTCCAGCACCTGTTTGTGGCCAACGTACAAAAGTAGCCAAAGCATGAGAGGGAGGGATAGACCCGGGAGGGGGACGACGACAGCTAAACCTAAGAGGAAGGAAAGGCGAACCACAGGAGGATGGGGGGGGGGGGAGACAAGTGACAAGAGAGGAGAACCAGGTAGGTTTGGGGGGGGGGGGGGGGAAGAGAGAGAGAGAGAGAGAGAGAGAGAGAGAGAGAGAGAGAGAGAGAGAGAGAGAGAGAGAGAGAGGCAGGGAAATGACAGCTAGAAGGAGGGCACGGGATACGCTAACAAACTTGGCATCTACAGGAACAGAGAACAAGGAGAATACAGTCGAAAGACAGGCGCAACGGCTGAAGCGGAGGTGAGCGTGAGACGACAACGGCAGCAAGATCCGTTCTGGAGCAGCAAGTGACAACACCAAACCCATTCACGTATTCCCCACTGTAAGTGTTTCTCCGGTACCCAAATGCATCTCTCTCTCTCTCTCTTCTCTTTCCCCCCGCCCCCCCGCCCCACCACACACACACAAACAGTTGCCTACTTATGTGTTGTAAATAATTATGCCAGTTGTACAGACTTGCTGCTGTTGAGCTGGTGCACAATACCCTATCTGTTATTCTATTCTCTTTTTTATTATTACTTTTTTTCTGGTATGTTTGGGTGTGCCCTTCTCTTCTATATATGCATACATATTTCTTATTCTGTGTACATAACGGTAAATATACTTTGTTCAAAAATCCAATAAAAACATATTTTTAAAAACATTTCCTTGGATACTATGGGCTCTTACCATCGCTATCAGTCTCCTATGGTGGATTTTATCAAAAGCCTTGCTGAAATCCAAGTAGACTACGACAAATGCATTTCCCTCATCTACACGCCTAGTCATCTCTTTGAAAAATTCAATCAAGTGGGTAAGACATGACCGTCCCTTAACAAAACCATGCTGACTGTTCTGGATTAATCCCTACTTCCTCAGATGCAGATTAATTCTGATCTCAGAATTGCTTCCAATAGTCTCCTCACCACTGAGTTTAGACTGACTGGCCTGTACCTCCAGCACCTCTTGTGGCCAGAGAGGAATTGAAAATTATTGCCAGCGCCACTGCTATATGCAATCAACAGCCTGGGGTATATTTCACTGGCCCTGGAGATTGATTTACTTTTTAAAATAAATTTACAGTACCCAATTATAATTTTTTTTCTCCAATTAAGGGGCAATTTAGCATGGCCAATCCAACTTTGGGTTACGGGGGTGAAACCCACGCAGACACGGGGAGAATGTGCAAACTCCACACAGACAGTGACCCAGGGCCGGGATTCGAACCAGGGTCCTCAGCGCCATAGGCAGCAATGTTAAGCACTGTGCCACGTGCCGCCCATTTGTTTACTTTTAAGCCTGCCAGACCATTCAGAACCTCCTTTCTATGTTAATCTCTTTAATTTTATTACAATCCTTCTCCCTGATTTCTATACCCACATTGTCCCTCTCATGAGTGAATACTGACACAAAGTATTTATTTAGAACCCGACCTACATCCTCCGACGTCAACCACACAAAATACTACTGTGGTCCTTAATGGGCCCTACTCTTTCCCCAGTTTTACCCTTAATGTACTTGCTAAACAACTTGAGATTTTCCTTTATTTAATTTGCCAGTATCCTTTCATGTCTCCTTTTCCTCTCCTAATTTCCTTTCTCTAGGGCTTCTGTTTTTCTCCTGATCAAATGCTGTACATCCCTTGATATCCAGGGTTAACTTGGATGTGTTGGTCCCACCCTTTTCTTGATTGGAATATGTTGGCCTTGTACTCTCCCTATTTCCTTCTTGAATGCTTCCCACTGTTCTGTCACAGATTTACCTAGAAGTGTCTGCTCCCAATCCATTCTGGCCAAATCACATCTGATGTTATCAAAAATGACACTCCCCCAGTTTAGAACTTTGATCTCAGGCCATCCTTGTCCTTTTCCATAACAATCTTGAACCTAATGGAGTTATGATCTCTGTTTGCAAAATGCTCCCCCACTGATGCTTCAATCACTTGCCCAGCTTCGTTACCGAAAATTAAGTCCAGGACACCTTAAAATTTTCCTTAAACTAAGTCCGAAGCTCCTACTTTGCCACTCTACTCTTAATATATATTTAAACAATGGTCGGGGGGAATGCCAAAATATCAACTACATATTGGAATATTCTGACAAAGGCCACAAACATCCATACAGCTGGCTGTGCCTCACATCCAACATACAGTAGTAAAAAAAGAGTGAACATTATTTTGTAATTAAACTCAGCAACACTATGTACAATAAAATAAAGTTCAAAACTCAAACTTGCATTTCTGTTGTCATTTATAAATCATTTAATTTGTTTATTGGTACCTGTAAACTAATTTCAACTTTCTATCGTACTGCCTTTAATGTATGTAATACTGAGCGCACAGCCTTCCCATTAATAAATGTGTCACAGGCTGATAATCCCAATCCCTGCTGTACTCCACTAGTCACTGCCCCCCCCATTCAGGAAAAGACCCGTTTATTCCTAGTCCCCGAGGGATCTACCCTAAGTGGTTATCTGCCTCTGACCAGCGTGCAGCCACTTCGCACCCCACATAATAATGTCCTTAACACTTCCATATACAGTAGCTGTGACACTCACGGCAGTTCACTGGCTTTCTTCTAACTAAGCCTAAATGCAGATTCCATTGAGGTACCACTAACCCACACAGTCAGGGTAGATTGAGACATTATGTAAAATAGCCTAAGCGAACAAAATCCTGCAGCAGAATGAGAAGAAATTCTCCAAAATCAGTTCCCCATTCCTGGCCCAGTGATACCGGTCAGCAAATTAACACACTCCCTGCAGAAGTATGAAACAAAGGATAAGCAGAATACTCCATTCTGTCCCCGAGTAGGAGAACTGTTAAATGCTTGGTGGCATCTTCGAGGTGATGAACACATTAATACACAGTCACACTACTACCAATGCCAATCACTGACATCAGAGTAATCATCAATCCAACTGACTCAGCAAAGCTAATTTAGTATAGATGCATGTACAATACATAGGGGATACCTTTTAAGTGAACACTCAGCAAGTCAAAGAGCCTGAAGTGGTTCCCTGATCTTGCAAGTTGCCATTAGGTCGCTGATAAAAAGCACAAATGCACAGCTCAAATGTTTCCATTTTAGCAATAGAAATCATAGATCTACAAATGAATTTTTTTTTTCAATATATAAAAGATAAGTGAGGCAAAACTAGACATTGGACCACTGAAAAATGTGGCTGGAGAAATAATAATAGGAAACAAAGAAATGGCAGACGAACTGAATAGTTACTTTGCATCAGTCTTCACGGTGGAAGACACCAGTGGAATGCCAGGGCTCCAGGAGAACCAGGGGGCAGAGGTGAGTGCAGTGACCATTACTAAGGAGAAGGTCCTGGGGAAACTGAAAGGTCCGAAGGTGGATAAATCACCTGGACCGGATGGACTACACCCCAGGGTTCTAAAAGAGCTAGCTGAGGAGATTGTGGAGGCATTGGTGATGATCTTTCAGGAATCACTGGAGACAGGAAGGGTCGCAGAGGACTGGAAAGTGACTAATGTAACACTACTATTTAAGAAGGGAGGGAGGCAGAAGACGGGAAATTATAGGCCGGTTAGCCTGACTTCGGTCATTGGTAAGATTTTAGAGTCCATTATTAAAGATGAGATCGCAGAGTGCTTGGACGTGCATTGTGAAATAGAACTTAGTCAGCATGGCTTTGTCAAGGGGAGGTTATGTCTGACAAATCTGTTCGAGTTCTTTGAGGAAGTAACAAGGAAGTTAAACAAAGGAGAACCAGTGGACGTGATTTATTTAGATTTCCAGAAGGCCTTTGACAAGTTGCCACATAGGAGACTGTTAAATAAGAGCCCATGGTATTTAGGGTAAGATCCTGGCATGGATAGAGGATTGGCTGACTGGCAGAAGGCAGAGAGTGGGGATAAAGGGATCTTTTTCAGGATGCCAGCCAGTGACTAGTGGTGTACCTCAGAGGTCAGTGCTGGGACCACAACTTTTCACAATATGCATTAATGATCTGGAGGAACGGGGCAGCACGGTGGCACAGTGGTTAGCATTGCTGCCTACGGCGCTGAGGACCTGGGTTCGAATCCCGGCTCTGGGTCACTGTCCGTGAGGAGTTTGCACATTCTCCCCGTGCCTGCGTGGGTTTCACCCCCACAACCCAAAAGATGTGCAGGATAGGTGGATTGGCCACACTAAATTGCCCCTTAGTTGCCAAGTTTGCAGATGATACAAAGATCTGTAGAGGGGCAGGTAGTATTGAGGAAGCAGGCGGGCTTCAGAAGGAGTTGGACAGGTTAGGAGAGTGGGCAAAAAAGTGGCAGATGGAATACAATGTGGAAAAGTGTAAGATTATGCACTTTGGAAGAAGAAATGGAGGCATAGACTATTTTCTAAATGAGAAGGTGCTTAGGAAATCAGAAGCACAACGGGACTTGGGAGCCCTTGTTCACGATTCTCTAAAGGTTAACATGCAGGTTCAGTTGGCAGTTAGGAAGGCAAATGCAATGTTAGCATTCATGTCAAGAGGGCGAGAATACAAGACCAGGGATGTACTGGTCAGACCCCATTTGGAGTATTGTGGGCAGTTTTGGGCCCCGTATCCAAGGAAGGATGTGCTGGCCTTGGAAAAGGTCCAGAGGATGTCCACAAGAATGACCCCTGGAATTAAAAGCTTGTCGTATGCGTAACGGTTGAGGACTCTGGGTCTGTAATCGTTGGAGTTTAGAAGGATGAGGGGGGATCTTATTGAAACTTACAGGATACTGTGTGGCCTGGATAGAGTGGACGTGGAGAGAATGTTTCCACTTGTAGGAAAAACTAGAAGCAGAGGTCACAATCTCAGACTAAAGGGACAATCCTTTAAAACAGAGATGAACAGGAATTTCTTCAGCCAGAGGGAGGTGGAACTCTTTGCCGCAGAACGCTGTAAAGGCCAAATCATGGAGTGTCTTTAAAACAGAGATAGATAGGTTTTTGATCAATAAGGGGATCAGCCCTGTTGCCTCACGCCGCCGAGGTCCCAGGTTCAATCCCGGCTCTGGGTCACTGTCCGTGTGGAGTTTGCACATTCTCCCCGTGTTTGCGTGGGTTTCGCCCCCTACAACCCAAAAGATGTGCAGGGTAGGTGGATTGGCCACGCTAAATTGCCCCTTAATTGGAAAAAAATGAATTGGATACTCTAAATAAAATTAAAGAATCACTGTCTATATGGTGGAAACAAGGCCATTAGTTGACCTCTTGAAACCACCGTCCCAGGGGTCACAGTGCGCTGGTTGTGAACGTGTTGTAGCCACCTAAGATGGACACTGGGCTACAAAATGGAGAACTGCTAAGGCTGCAGGGAGAAAACAGTCTTAGCAAGGACAAGCAGTTTGCAGAAGACTAATTAGCATTCTGCACGTACAGAAACCAGTTTGTGGCCAGGTGCAGAGTGTCAGCCAAAGGTGTAAATGGCAACAAGATCTACATAGTAATGAGGTGATCCAGATCCCACACAATAGAAACATTTAAGTATGAATGGATACTTTTGAGTAGACGCCCAGACAGAACGGCACCATAGTATCCAACACAAAGAACCATAGGTACCGCCCCACCCATCGAGAAGCGACCCTCAGATTGGGGGGTTTGGAAGATATCGATTGGGAAAAGGCCCAATCGATACATGGCAGGTCACAGGACCGCCACGAAGGGGCACGGACTTTGGGGGACCTATAAAAGTAGACCCCGCACATGGTTCGGTCTGTTTTCATCGCTCCGGCTTCGCTTTGCTGATACATCGCATCCTGACTCCAGTTCCATCACCAGCCGTTGAGCCATCAGCCATCGAACTGTAAGTGCCACTACAACGATCGCTACGTGATCCAGACTTTGCTAGACCCTGACAACTTTAAATACCTGAGAGTTGCAGACCAAGAACGGGACGAAGGCCTTGCTCCCTGACCTTGCCTGTTCCTGTCTAGATAAGTATTTTAGTTGTTTAGTATTAGAAGTAAGTTAGTCTCTTTAGCGTATGCATAGATATTTATTATATTTGTCATAATAAATATCAATCGTTTGGACTTACTAATCGGTGTACAGATTTATTACTTTGAACCTGACCTTGATATACTTGTGAGGTGTCTAAATACGGCACCTGGCGACTCCTGAGCATAATTACATACACAGAGCCATAGCAGTGTTAAGCACACGGCCTTTAAACGGAGGCGTGTTAATACACTCCAGTAAAACGAGCAACAGTGTGACGTTTTAAGAATTGGGGAGAAGATTATAAAACAAAGTAAAACAAGGAGTTGATGAGGGACAGACTTCTGGAGAAATGAGGAGATGCAAATTCGCCTATCAGTTGTAGACAAATATTTTACATATGTGATGAGAGAAAACAATAGGGCTATAGAGGTGGAAATTTCAAAGTGGAGAGATACGGAAATGGACACGTACCTGCCAAAAGCCAACTCCATGGGGTGAATAACATCAAAGGAAAAGAAATAGGATAACTGTAGAACCCTAACTAAGGAAAGAGGGAGGGAAAGACAACTCACACCAGAATTCCGCTGGCGTGATTCTCCATTTTGCCGGCGTCGAGGGGTTTCCCGATGGCGTGGATCTGCCCCCACAATGAGAAACCCCATTGACTGACCGGCATAACGGAGAATCCCGCCGGCGGGTCAGGGCAGAAATGTGGCGCGGTGGGGTGGAGAATCCCGCCCATAATCTCTAGAAAGAAGAGGTTATTTCTGCCTTCTCTGAACCTGAAGACTATTTCCCAGACATGGCTACCTTAACCTGCTTGTGCCAATTATGTGCTGAATTTAGCTCAGTTCCTTGAGATTGGATGTTGTTTGGGAAAAGGGTTATCTCAGAATTCAGGTACCATAGGTTTGGGGACAAAGGGATAATTTCATGTAAAATTGTGTGTACAATCATCAGTCTACTCAAGTGGCACAATGTATTATAGTCCTTCTCGTTGTGTGTTTTTGTTTTATGTTAATAGATATTCTTCATTAATTGTTCACAAAATGACTGTATCGTTCCTCACTGGGTTATGCACCGTTCCTCATTTTATACCAGAAAATAACCTTACACCACTGAACCGGTGTTCCCAAATTACCCTTCTGGGTTTTGGGATCCCCTTGCATTCAACATCACCGTGGTCCGTAACATATACCAAGAGTACTATAACGCCTAGGAAATCTAACAGAAAGGGCAGAACTCTCCCATCCTGTCCACAGTGTGTCAGGTGGTAGGTGGGTGCCGAGAATCTAGAGGGAGACAACCCACTGGTGTAAAAACATTGCAATTCTCCCAATGACGAGTTAATGGCAGCTCGGTTTTCCCGCTGCCTGGTTGTGTGAACATAATTTGCATGTCATGAATGCTCAATAAAATAGCTGCCCATAGAATCGTCCCTCTTCTTCCAATCTTGCATCAACCAGCATGAAATTACATTGTCCTCAAATCCTTTTGAAAAAGAGTGGTGTGCACAAGGTGAACTTCAGTTCACTTGAGACTTCAAGCTGAGTGCAATATATATAGCCGACGTGCTATAGCTCTATGCCACTTTTGTGCACTGAACGTGTCTCTGCTGGGGCAGACCGGTTCATGGCCTCCAGCACCATGCTGAGCTTGGCTTTATGGACAGCATTGTGCTGTGGGACTCATGGATTCTCCACTTGGACCAACTGTGTCCAAAGACCCCTGCAGCATCGGGATTATGGGCTGCAGGGGTCTTCTACTCTTGGTGCCTGACACCGTTGTCTGATATAGACAGCACTGTGCTATGGGACTCATAAATCCTCCACTTCCACCGACTTAGGTTCGACTGGAAGTGGGGTGTGGGTGAGGCTGGGCTGATGAAGGTAAGGGGGGCAACGGGGAGGCATGGCTGTGCAAGTGCAGGGGGGCGGGAGGAGGAAGAATAACGGAAGAAAGAGGGAAGAGAAGAGGGGAGGGAAGCTGGACTCCGACAAGGATGCACAAAACATTAACAAGGGGCTGAAAGGGATACCACGTTGTTACCTGGAAGTGGATACACACAGACTCTGGAATGGGAGTGGTGGCTAGTTAGTGTGGCACATTAGGGATGTTTCGCACCAACAATCAGAAGTTGGGGTGGGGTGGTTTGGGAGGGTCACTGTTTTTCTTAGTCCTCTTTGGGAACTATGTGAATGTTCCCATTTTAGTTCAGGAACTTGCAAACAGGAGTCAGAGTCCAGAGATTCCTCCAGCGAAATGGAAACGAGTCACAGGTAACATGAAGTCCAGTGGCTATGTGGACCCCATTGTCAGAGGTAGAAGATAGTGTAGAAGTGCAGCAGATATGCAGCAGGAGCAATCTTTGGAAGCATAATGTACCCAGCTACAGGGAAGGTCAAGGGCTATGTGCTCCACAGAAAAAAAGCACAACTCGGTATGCAGGACTGTTATAATCGGTGTTCCTGGGTTTTGTGGGCTCTGCATTGGGCTGCTGAGAGAACAGTAATGGTGACTGGGGGCATCCTGCAGATAGGGAAAACATGATACAGGGCAGGATATGTGAAGCTCATGTGTGGTGGGGATGCTCGGTACATGACCATGCAACGGTGCAAAGAGCGTCCAGACAAGGACAAGTCATCCTTTCTCGAAAAGAGGCCTGGACAATTCCCATCCCCACCACTCTCCTCCGCCTGGCTGAACCCGTTCTATCTCTCAACAACTTCTCCTTTCATTCATCCCATTTTCTCCAAATCAAAGGTGTAGCAATGGATAACTGCATGGGTCCTAGCTACGCTTGCCTTTCTATGGGATACGTGGAACATTCCTTGTTCCAGGCATACCCGGGTGCCCTCCTACAACTCCTTTACCGGTACATTTTGGTGCCTCTTCATGCTCTCGTCCAGACCTGGAAAAATTCATCAACTTCACTTCCAGTTTCCACCCCTCCATCACTTTCACCTGGTCCATCTCAGACACGTCCCTTCCCTTCCTTGATCTTTCTGTCTCTATTTCCGGCAATAGACTATCTATTAATATCCACTACAAGTCCACTGACTCCCACAGTTATCTGGACTACACCCTGTGAGGACTCCATCCCTTTCTCTCAGCACCTTCGCATTTGTTCAGATGATGCCACTTTCCAAAATGATGCTTTGAAAATGTGTTCCTTCTTCTTCAACCGTGATTTCACACCTACAGTTGTTGACAGGGCCCTCAACAGTGTGCGGTCCATCTCCTGTGCCACTACCCTCACCCCCTCCCCTCCCTCCCAGAACAAGGATAAAGTCCCTTTCGTTCTCACATTTCACCCCACCAGCCTCCGTATGTAAAGCATAATCCTCCGCCATTTTCGCCAACTCCAGCGTGATGCCACCACCAAACACACATTCCTTCACTTCCTCTGTCAGTATTCCGCAGAGACCGTTTCCTCTGAGATAATCTAGTCCACTCCTCCACCATACCCAGCACCTCTCCCATCACCCATGGCACCTTCCCATGCAATCGCAGAAGGTGTAACACCTGCCCCTTTACCTCTTCCATGCTTAACATCCCAGGCCCAAACTCATTCCAGGTTAAGAAATGTTTCACTTGCACCTCTTTCAATTTGGTCTATTGCATTTGCTGCTCCCAATGTGGTCTCCTCTATATCAGAGACGAAACGCAGACTGGGTGATCGCTTTGTTGAGCACCTTCGGTCTGTGTTCATTCAGGACCCTGACCTTGCCATTGCTTGCCATTTTAACACAAGACCCTGCTCCCATGCCCACATGTCTGTCCTTGGCCTGTAGCAATGTTCCAGTGAAGCTCAACGCAAACTGGAGGAACAACATCTCATCTTCCGGTTAGGCATGCTACAGCCTTCCAGTCTCAACATCGAATTCAACAACTTATGATTAGCTCTACCCCACATCGACCCGTTTGTTTTCATCCCATTTAATTTTAACTGTCTTTTACCATTTATTTATTTCTTTATATATATTTACCCCCCATCTTATCCACCTTTCCTTACCCCTTCCCCTCCCCCCACATCTACACAGTGCCGAGCACCTGGGTTTGAACCCAGTCAGTGTCCGTGTGGAGTTTGCACATTCTCCCCGTGTCTGCGTGGGTCTCACCCCCACAACTCAAAGAAATGCAGGGTAGGTGGATTGGCCATGCTAAATTGCCCTGAATTGGAAAAAAAAGTTGGGTACTTTAAATTGATTTTTAAAAAAGAATATTTGCAAAATCAGTTTTGGCAACCCATTTTTTAACATCTCATGACCCATCAGAAAGTTGCGACCAAAACTTGAAAACCACTGCCATAGGCTACCTCTACACTTCACTGCTCTCAAATTAAACCAAAAGTTGTAGCTTGGCTATCATGGTTTTCGCAACAACTCACACTGCAACTATTTGTTCGACATTTTGTTTTAACTAAAACAACTGCTTTATGATGATCCAGAGTCACATTTTTAGAAACAGATGGTTAAAAAATCACGTAATTAACTCTTGTGTGCTGGACACCGTTCTTGGTGGTTTAAAAGTACATTTGTCTTTTTTCTATCGCAAATTTTCTCCTTTGGCCTCTGATGCAATAGAGTTCCATGAATGTTAGATGTCCTCCATTATCTCACCAAAATGGTCATGTTTTGTACAATAGCCTAGACTTCGATTATTACCTACTTATTTAGTCTTGGATAGCAATCAGCAGCATGAATCCTGGCTGTATTTCTCCTCACTAGCTGAGACATATACAAATCAATTGTAATTCCCTCACTGTTACCCCTGGTGAGGAAATTTTTCTTTACAACCATATTGACCAAAGTGTGATCAGCCAATTCGTGCAGAAATTATTGAGGATCTTCTGGTCCACATGTACGAATATACATTAAGCAGACCTTGCCCTACCAGGCCACTGGAAACACTGGCAGGATTTTTTCAGAGCCACTTTTGTCAAAATAATCGATATTTCACAGCAGAATCACAAAAATCTCTGAAAATATATAAAATGTACACACCAACCACAGAAGAACAGACAGTTTTTTTTTACAAGCAAACTTGGCCATGTAATCAAAAGGGGACAGTCAAAGTTTAGCAACTGGGAAATATTATATAGCATTGCTTTTAACAGTAAGGACCTGATTCATATGACAATTAAGGATGCAGAGCACTACTTGTCCTATCTCAGTTTCTGCACTTGGAAAAATCATGTTACTCCACCATTGCAATAGCCAATGTTTTCTTCAATGATTTTAACTGGAGGTTTATTGCCCACTTTGGCCAGTATGTGTGCAAAGAATTTCCTTACATTGGTTCTAAAGTTACTTCTTACGAGTTTGAATCTGTAATCCCTTGTTCTAATTTAATTCATGGGATATGGGCATTGCCGGCAAGGCCAGCATTTATTACCTATCCCTAAATACCCTCAAGAAGGTGAGCCATCATAAATCCTCTATGTTCTATGTAATGATTTGGAATGGAAAAATAAAATAGAAGGAATGTCTTGTATAGATTTGAGTTTCTACAGTTCCAATATTTATGTCTTAGGGTGGGGGAATTGTGGGTTACAGCCTCCTGTAGAATTTTGATGAGTTGTGGCATTTGATTTGTTCTTCCTACATTCCACAGCCAGCCTGATTGACAGGCTTGGATGCCTTGTCAGGCAAGGAAGGCTCTGCAATAGGGAACAGCTGAGAAACAGTAAGTTTAATGGTGGTTTGTGGGGTTCAACAGTGGCAGGGAAGTTAGGTTGATGGGAGGATGATAGTCAAAGGATCGATGGATTGGATGATTTAACAGGGTAACATGTTGTGCTTGGAGAAAGTATGCTCCTCCTGGCCCACAAACAAAGCTTAAAAGGCACTTGCGTTGTGACTCCAGCCTTTCTTTGCTCCTTCCAGTAGATTGGTTTCAGAAGGCTAAGGAAACCTGGCTGACAGCAATAAATAAACAAAATAAATCTTGCTCATATTGAGGTATGCAGCCTCTTCAAACATTTCAATGGTAGATTTGTCTTCTGAGAGCAATTGATTGCCCACGTCCATTAAAACTAAAAGTTACTAAGATAGGATTTGAAATATTTAATTATTTACACCTCACCCCACTCAAATCTACCCAATTTGGGGGGTGAAATTACTTCCTATATTTCGCTGAAAATTAAACCTTTCACTATCTCCTCCCCACTTCACCCACGTAAGCAATGGCCACTGAGAACTAAGCTATATGCAATTAAGGTTATATATTGGCTGAAGGTAAATCCTGAGCACTTTAATTAAAAACTACCATTGTTACATTACCAGAAACATATGTTATGCACATAATAAAGGTGTTTCGCTTCTCTTCCTAGTTTCTATTCCCAACACCTTGAGTTGAAGCATTATCTAGACTAAGTATAAAAATAAAAGTTTACTTAAAATTGGGAATTATAAACTTTGTTTTTAAATATTTTACTAACTACAATATGCACAGAAAGCAGTATTTTGCAGAGTTATTTGCCGAAAAAGGTATAATTTTGAAAACTACAAAATACTTCACTCATTAAATTGAATTTACTATGAGGTAGAGCAACGCAGTACTCCATTTTCCCAAAATAGTGAAGGTTCTTTTTTCCATACCTATATTTCATCCCTGGGTACTTTGTGTTTAAATCACTTGTGGATGACAAGTTTTGTATCGATAGTTGTCCTAAGCTCCGTGCAACCATGGCCACCATTCTGAATTTGCTCTTATTTCCCAAGTTGGGGCTACTTGCATTGTGGCGACTGAGTCGCTCGTCTGTGCTTCTGCTCTTCAAACTGTGATCTGTACATACAAATGACACTTGCATACTTGTTTTGAAGAGTCTCAATCTGTAGAATTACAAACCTTACAGGAAGGATGCTTATAAAATGCCTTCTAGTGTGGAAGAAAATAAATACGTCCAGCTAGCAGACAAAACTCTCAAAATAAGATGAATATTCTTGCAGCAATTGAAATTAAATTCTCAAAGTCAATGGCTAAGTTTTTAACCAGTGAAGAGAGCAAGATTGCATTAATTGCACATGGAAAAATTGCAGCAATTTCCTTTTTCATGAACGGATGCTTCTTTCTCCTTCTTCATTGTTCACGTACCCAACCTGTACAGATTCCTTATTGATGAATAAAGCTGCAGAATCTCCAAAGGATTTTATTCATTTTTTCAGCATTGGTAGTTTCTCAAGTGTTGTCAGCAATATTCTTAACCCACCACCCCTCACTGCTGAAAAGAGCAAATCTGAACAACAACTCTTTCAAACCAGAAGAAAGATTTCAGCTTTGTCATCTATCACCACGTATTGCACTTAATCATTTCTTAAAATTCTTCATTACTCAAGTCATTCGGGAGCAATGCTGTCCATCATCAACAAATGTTCAATGAGAAAACACTTATCTGAAGATCCTACGATTAATCCAAAACTCTGCAGCATATCTTAGAAAGAGCACTGGAATGTTTTAGAGAATGCTAGCCAGACCTCACTAGTCAAGACAGTTGCACCACAGCAGGATAAAGCTCTCTGCAGTCAGCACTGAGGCTCAGCAGCATCACAGTGTATACAGAAACAATTAAGTGCTCACTGGACTGCATCTAGGTAGCATACTAGCCATGAATAAAAAAAATGAGGAGGGGAAGGGTCTACAGCACTAGTCTGCTTGTGCAGGATACATCCTACAGCACTGTGCTTAAAAGGGGCAACATTCAACATGCAAAATACAAAGGTCTGAAAATGAGAACAATAAATGTGATTTATAATTCTCACTGAAATATTAACACAAAAGGCACCGCACATTAAAAAGAAAGGCTTGTAGATTATTATATACCTTTTCAAAAATATAAGCACAATATTACAAGATGTTCTCGCAAACAGTTTGAACAATAGGACAATTGATATTTTAAATTATCAGCAGGTCTTCTTATTCATTATTGCTTAATTATTGGTAAACCATTTATTTAATAATCTGGCTGTACAGATCTGCAGAATATCATTTGCCGTGACCTACCAAGAGTAATATATGCCACTTAAAAGACAGATGAAGCATGAACAATAGTTGTGGTTTTGTCTTGTTAAATGCTCTACTTCACTGAAACTGGCAATTTAGTATTTAACATTAGGTTACATATCCCAAGATTAGTACATTCATTAGTACATGGCTATATCAATAGAGCACTCTATCAATGTAGATGAATACAGGAACAGAGAAAGGGGCAAATAGAAATAGAATCACTGAAATCAACTACAGTATAATCCTTCAGACGCCACAAAAAAGCAGAACAATTCTTAAAAATAAACAACTTCCTCCATTTTACAGCCCTAATGTTTCCCCCATGATATTTTGCACCCTTTCTGGATTAGTGGGCAGGAAATCTATTGCCACCAATGCCAGTCTAAAGTGAATCACAGAGACAGGAAAAGTGTAATATTTTTCCCCGGAACATGAAAGCATGATAGTTATGAAAACATTTTGGTGTCCTGTCCAATATAAATTCCTCAAAAATTAATTTGGAAAAAAAAGGTTCAACTGGTCATCATCACATTGTTGAATGTGGGAATTTGCTGTGTACAAACTAGCTGCCACGTTTCCTGCATTAAAACAGTGATTACACTTCAAAAGTATTTTATTGGCTGTAATGAGCTTTGAGGTCGGGTGGTTGTGGAAACTGCTATATACATGCAAGTCTTTCTTTCATTTTTCCAATTAAGGGGCAATTTAGCGTAGCCAATCCACCTACCCTGCACATCTTTAGATTATGGAGGCCCACACAGTCACGGGGAGAATGTGCAAACTCCACACGGATCGAACACGGGTCCTCGGCGCTGTGAGGCAGCAGTGCTAACCACTGCGCCACCGTCCCGCCCATCTTTCTTTTTTTTTATCATCCCAACATAAAGAGCATCATAAATAGAGATTAAGTTGTAGTGTTAACCCAGAACGACACATCTTCTCAATTTAAATGTGTTCAACTGGAAACAAACAGCAAAGCAATTTCCTACTCAAGTGTCTTTCATAATAAAAGCAAATTACTGCGGATGCTTGAATCTGAAACCAAAGAGAAAATGCTGGAAAAGAGTCATCTGGACTCGAAACGTTAGCTCTTTTTTCTCCTTACAGATGCTGCCAGACCTGCTGAGATTTTCCAGTATTTTCTCTTCGGTGTCTTTCATGATGGCGATTTCACATTTCAGAATGCTGCCCAAGTTCCCTCAATAAACTGATCCATCAGCACCCATAAATCATTTGGGTTAATTTGCTAATTTTCTTATAAAACTCTTAGGATGAGTTGACGCAATAACATAAGCTTACTTGCTTGTCTTGGTACAAAGATGGTGCAACTTAATACCTCAGACTTAAAGAACTTCAGCTCTTCAGACAAAGATGTGAAGGTATGATTACCTTCAGACAAAGATTTGAAGGTATGATTACTTTAAAAGTGAAGGTTATTTGCACTCTATCCCTGGTTCAGTAGGATGCAACAGCAAATGAAAAAGTGTTTCAAACACATTTATTTTTCAAGATCCCTATCTGATTTGCTGCACATCCTGATATAAATAATCTCCAGCTTTCTGGTGACAGTGTAGACCTATAAATCCCTGAAGCAATAACACTGCATGTGGATGCGAATCCTGGTTTAGTAAGTGAGCTTAGACAGTTTAGATATACACAGGAAATTGCTCTAAGTGCACACATTCATATTGTTCCATGCTTCTGCACACAAAAAGTCCTTACAAGGAGAGAACATAATTTCCTGCTTCGAGGCGTATTATGATTTGGGTTGATTTAAGGATGACTTTTATGAGTATAAAATTTAAAAAAACTGCAGATGCTGGAAACCTGAAATAAAAACAGGAAAAGCTGGAAGCACTCAAAGTCATGCAGTATCTGGATAAATAAACCGTAACATTTCAGGTCAATATTCTGATCAGTATTTCCAATATTTTCTGTTTACATCATTATAGCTCCATCACCTGTAAGCTTTCTTGTGTGTTAACACTCCTGTCTGCAACCTGCTCCACGCACCATCTCACAGCAGCAATTTCTAATTAATCTGCAGAGATTAGCAACATGCTACAAATGGAAAAATAAAATGCAATTTTGTCCAGTCAGTCATGCAGACTAAAAAGTCTTGGGTTCAATCTCGAGCCTGTACCAAATTAAGTGATCAAAGCTTGTCAGAATTTGGGGCACCACAATTGTTCTGGATTGGGCCAGGGGGCAAAATTAACCAGCAATATGTTACCATTTTTGAATGGAACATATTCTTTCTGAGAACATCACAATGACATCCTTTCACTTTTTAAGCAGTCACAGTTCAAACATCACACTGAAGTGCATCCTCTGATACAATGAACAATCTTACACGTAGGGCGTGACCTACCCGAACGGGAACAGAGTCTCATAACGCGATTAACTATCACACGGTCATTCGGGTAGATAGGGGGCCTCAGTAAGGAACGCGCGGCCAAGGCCCCACAAAGTTCCAAATTCTGCACTGAAGAGCTCCGTTCGCCACTCAGTGCAGGGAGAATGGCGCCCCAATCTCTCGACAACCTCCCCCCCCCCCCCCCCCCCACCCGACACAACCCCTGAACCCCTATAAAAATGCCAGCACACCTGGCACCCAAGTGGCAGCACCCCATTTGTAAAGACCAGCAGTGAATGGCACTCGCCTTGGTTAAATTTTAGGGAATGTATATTAGAGTGAGGCTAGCTGCCTCACTCTAATAGACAGATTTGCCAGAAAGTGATCCCTCCCACAATGGGTTAGATTCACATCGTGAATCCCGTAAGACTGCGTTCGATCTCGCAAGGCATGGCGAGGGTAGATCCCAGAAGAGGGATCTTTCAGCATCTACCAACCATGTCGCACTGCTTTTCGGGTGCACACAGCCGGTAGATCTCACCTGATAAATAGAAATACAGGACACCATAGGTACTACAATGGTAATATGTCTTTTCTCTTTTTAAATGCCATTGGATTTACAATGCACGTCCAACATCATCTAGTTTACTTCATATTTCTAATGCTCACAGATTTTATTGTCTTCATATTACATTGTTCCCAACCCAGTTGACGCTGAGATAGTTTTAGACATAGTCGCATCCCCGGTTACAATTCAATAGAATGCTCCATTCTTATACATTTGAAAGGTACAATGGAATAATAATAATATACTAAGGCAGGAAACTGAGGTTAAGCCAATACATGACAATCCTGATGTTGAACTGGCCTGAAATTCTGCAACAGTGTACACTATTGCTCATTTGTTTATTATTTCTCTAGGCCCCACTCAAGAGATTATATCTCTGAACGTAAAATTCTATGTACAAGCCTTTGTATCTTAACATTTCATGATGAAAGTGGCTCTATAATCTCAGCTTTGGTCAGATCTGCAAATTCGAGCAAATTAAAGCTATAAAAATTGCACCTGGCAATTTCAGCTGAAAAACTTTCTCCAGCATTACACAGCAAATAACAATTTGCAAAATATTTATTGCTTGTTAGAAAGGTCATATGTAATACGAGTACAATATACACATGTTTTTATTTTGAAGATCAACTGTTCTCAATGTATCACCAACTGCAGTGAAATGTCTTCTTAATTTCAGGCTATACAGTGCAGCAATTGTTCTCTGTCATATTAACTGAGACGGCAGCTCAAGTTCCAGCACTATAGCTTTGGAAAGTTTAATGCTCTTTAGAAAATTCACCTACATTTGTCAATGTATTTTCCACCTACATTTGTCAATGTATTTTCCATCCAAACAGTTTAAAATAAGAGCATAAGAAATAAGACCCTGCCCTTCAAGCCTTTGATAGAGGTTGTTACAAAGGCCACTAGAAATGCACAGCAGCACATTTCTAGTTTGGTGGGGAGGGTGAAAGCTGATCTGGCAACGTGGGATGGTCTCTCTCTGTCACTGGCAGGTCGGGTACAGACGGTTAAAATGATGTGTTGCCGCAGTTCCTGATTATTTTCCAATGCCTGCTGATTTTCCTGCCAAAAGCGTTTTTTTTTTAAAAAGAGAGATTGAAGGGATGATTACCTCATTCATATGGGATGGGAAGGTGGCCAGAACTAGAAAGGTGCTGCTACAGAGAGGAAGGAAGAGTTTGGGTCTTCCGAACCTGATGTATTATTACTGGCGGCGAATGTGGAGAAGGTATGGTGCTGGGTCAGAGGGGTTGACTCCCAATGGGTCAGAATGGAGGAGAGTTTATGTAGAGGATCAGGATTGAAGGCGCTAGCAACAGCGCCGCTCCTGACAGCCCCAGGGAGATACTTAGTGAGTCCGGTAGTAATAGCTTTGTGGAGAATTTGGAAGCAGTTTCGCCAGCACTTTGGGTTGGGGGCAGGGTCAAGGGGAAATGCCAATTCGGGGGAAACTATATATTTGAGCCAGGGAAGTGGGATGGAAATTTTCGGAGATGGGGGAAAAGGAATTAGGACACTAAAAGATTTGTTTCTTGGGGTCGGTTTGCAGGATTGAAGGAGCTGGAAGCGAAGTATGGGCTGCAGCAGGTGGAAATATTTAGATACATGCAGGTTCAAGACTTTGCCAGAAAGGAGATACAGAACTTTCCAGTAGAGCCGGCTTCCACATTGCTGGAGGAGGTGCTGACGACAGGGGGCCTGGAGAGGGGGGGTAGCATTGACGATTTACGGGGCTATTTTGGAGGAAGAGAAGGCGCCGCTGGAAGGGATCAAGGCAAAGTGGGAGGAAGGGTATCAGGGAGGCGTTCTGGTGTGAGGTGTTCCGGAGGCTGGACCCATATTCGGGGGGTTGGACCAACCAGGGTTGGAAACGGGTGCGTGGCTGATGTTGTAGCCTTTGCCTTGTTGATTGCCCGAAGGCGGATCCTGTTAGGTAGGTTGGAGATGAACCTCTCCACCCTGTGCCCTGTATGGGCGGGGGGGCCTGCTGGAATTCTTGAGAAGGTCAAATTTGAACTGAGGGGAAGGATGGAGGGGGTTCTACAACTCATGGGCATTATTCAATATGCACTTTCGAGAATTGGGATTACATTGGACAGGGGGGGGGGGGGGGGGCCTGTATGTGTAATGGTGACTATGGGTGATTCCCGATTCCCTTGTCATTTGTTTATGTTCACAAATGGACAAGTGAGGGTTTGTTGGGAGGATGGGATGGGTTGTTATTGACATGGCATTTGCTACTGATTATTGTTGGGTGTAAATTTGGGAGAAAATGTGAAAAAAGAGAATAAAAATATATTAAAAAAAGAAATGCACGCCAGCAAGATAGTTCATATTTGTAGGCGTTACTGCACAAGGGAAAAAAATCTCAGCCAAAAAAATTAATTATGGAAGCAGACAAATGTTGGGAAACCACAAAAATATTCATTCTCCTTATGGCTATCTCAGAATAAATTATGTCACATTATTTGTTGACTCTTAAAATTCTTGTATGTTTCAATGAAAATAAATCTTAATTTTCTAAACTCCAGATAGTACTAGCCCATTCTACTTAATCTTCCAACAAAGGATAATCGTATTATCACAATAATCAATCCAGTGAACCTTCGCTGTACCCACCCAAAGACGACTACATCCTTCCATAGGTACAGAGACCAAAACTGTGCACATTTCTCCAAGTGTGGTCTCACCAAAGTGCTGTGCAACTGCTGCAAGAGTTCCTTACTCCTATCTGCCAACCATTTGCAATAAAGGCCAATATATCATTAATTCGCGTTTCTAGTTGCTTCCTGTACCTGCTGGATAACTTTCTATATTTCTTGCACAAGGTCAGCCAAATCGCTCACACCAAAATTTTATATTTTGTCACCATTTTAAAATATCTTGTTTTTCTATTCTTCTAAGTTCCCCACATTACACTCTATATGTCACCTTCTTGCCGATTCACTTAACCTATCTATATCCATTTGCAGATGTGTCATTTCAGCTTCTGGTCTTAGCATCATCAAAAAAACTTGGATATTTCTAAGTATTAGATGAGTACTTGAAATGACATAGCATACAGGCTACGGGTCAAGTGCTGGAAAATGGGATTAGAGTGGATAGGGGCTCGATGGCCGGCGTGGACATTGTAGGCTGTAGGGACTCTTTCCATGCTGGAAAAATTCTATGATACTATACTCAAACCCTTCAGATTTATATGAATTATACAGATTGTAAATAGCTGAGGCCCCAGCACTGATCCTTGTGGTATCTAACTAGTAAAAGCCAGCCAACCTGAAAATAACCCTTTTAAAAAAAAAGTTTAGAGGACACAATATTTTTTCCAATTAAGGGGCAATTTAGCAAGGCCAGTTCACCTACCCTGTACATTTGGGTTGTGGGGGTGAGACCCATGCAGACACGGGGAGAAAGTGAAAAGTCCACATCGCCAGTGACCCGGGGCTGGGATCTAACCTGGGTCCTCGGTGCCGAGATAGCAGTGCTAACCACTGCACCACCATGCCGCCTGAAAATAACACTTTTATTCACTTGTTTTCTCCTTTAACCAGTCCTCTATCTATGCAAATATTACCAACAGTAAATTCTCATCTTGTGCAACAATATTTCATGCAACACCTTTCTGAATGCGTCTTGAAAATCCAAACGTACCATATCCACTGGTTTCCTTTCATCTACAACTACGAGTTGCATCCTCAATAAAAACTCTAATAGATTTGTTTTCCTTTCATAAAACCATGCTAAAAGCAATTCTGGCTCATCATATTTTGTTCACCTCTCTTAATAATGAATTCCAGCATTTTCCCTTGAAGTTGCCAGGCTATCTAATGGGCATGTCGCTGGTTCCCGGTTTTCTTTTTCCATTAGAGGTCTTATCGTTGCTCCCTAATTTGCTAATGGTGAAAATCAACTAAAAACACAGATGGGGAAGTGAACGTGGAATAGTCATGTTCAGTGTGGCTCAGCTACTCAATGCTTTAAAAAGGTGAGCCATCAGTCCAGCTCATAATTTCAAAACATAATTTAGGTTTTTGTATTCTTGTTATGACTGCTGGACTTCTAAGACTGTTATGTTTTAAACAATCTTCTTTAATTCAAGGTAAAATTGAGTAGTTTGGAAAGGAGGATGTGACCACCTATGAAATCTGTTCAAGTGGCTTGATTGTCTTGCAGCAGGGGCCTAGTCAAAACCAACTGAAAGTAAGGTGCCAGTTTTAACACCT
>NC_052161.1:124165593-124235235 GCF_902713615.1 Scyliorhinus canicula | reverse complement strand
CTCCCCCTCCCCATACCCTTTACTCCCCCTCCCCATACCCTTTACTCCCCCCTCCCCATACCCTTTACTCCCCCTCACCCCATACCCTTTACTCCCCCTCCCCATGTCCATTACTCCCCCTCCCCATACCCTTTACTCCCCCCTCCCCATACCCTTTACTTCCCCTCCCCATACCCTTTACTCCCCCTCCCCATGTCCATTACTCCCCCTTCCCATCTCTACTTCTACTTTACTCCCCGTGTCCTCCACTTACCGCATTCCTTCCTCTTCCCTCATTCCCATTTCCCTCTTCTGTTCCCCTCTTTTTATCCTTTTTCACATAGACTCAGCCCTCTCCCCTCCCACTCTCCCTCACTATCCCCTTCTTGTGATCGTTGCTGCCTCATTGTCACTACCCCCCCACCACCACCATCACTTTATCTAATCTCCCTTTGTTCATTGGTGGGTGTAGAAAGTTAGTGCGGATGGGCTATTCTGCTATGTAGGACCACATTTCCATCTCCGTCCTTCACCCAATGTCCACAACCAAACTTTTGCAGCTGACACCAACCAATAAGGCCTGGGTGTTGCGATTGATTTTCGCTCCCCCTTCCATCTCAGAATTTTATAGAATCTGTATAGTGCAGAGGGAGGCCATTCGGCCCATCGAGTCTGCACCGACCCTCTGAAAGAACATCCAAACCAATCCTCCCTCCGATCCCAGTAACCCTACCGAGGGATAATTTAGCTTATCCAATTAGCCTAACTTGCACATCTTTGGACTGTGGGAGGAAACCGGAGCACCCAGAGGAAACCCACGCACACACTGGGAGAAAGTGCAAACTGCACACAGCCTGAGGTCGGAATCGAACCCAGGTCCCTGGCGCTGTGATACAGCAGTGCTAACCACTGTGCCACTCCTCTCCCTCCACCTCCCTGCCCACCTCACGGCCTCCCCCTGCCTGCTGTCAGCTAACTGCACAGCCTGAACCTGAGCTCTCTCTATTTCCTGAGACTTTCTCAGCTATTCCAGGAAATAGAAGCACCTCAAAAACTCCCCAAAATCCCACATCTTTCAGGGAAATCCACAGTTGCGCTATTAAAGATATTTTAGGCAAGCTGAAGAACTCTTTATGCCCTCTCCCTCCTCACTATCCCCTCCCTCTCATTGCTGTCGCCTCCTGAAGTCATCAGATTGGCTCAGAAATTACTCCTGATCTCCCGCCATTGCTACTCTGTACCTGACCAGGAGAGGGCACTATCAGTGGTTCCACATTAGCAGTCTGGGTATTGCCCCAAGTTACACAAGTTCATTAGGTGATAGTGTGCACCAGTAGCTCGGATGCTGCTACCTGTATGTTTATTGGTGATTGTGACAGCACACCTCTGTGTCGTACTGCCATTAGCCTCAGTGCCCTAGCTAAATGTAGGGCTGGGGTGCAGATTTTGCTGAGATGCACTCACCTCTTTAGCTAGGGTCACTGTGGATCAGCTGTAATAGAACATAGAACATAGAACAGTACAGCACAGAACAGGCCCTTCGGCCCTCAATGTTGTGCCGAGCCATGATCACCCTACTCAAACCCACGTATCCACCCTATACCCGTAACCCAACAACCCCCCCCTTAACCTTACTTTTATTAGGACACTACGGGCAATTTAGCATGGCCAATCCACCTAACCCGCACATCTTTGGACTGTGGGAGGAAACCGGAGCACCCGGAGGAAACCCACGCACACAGGGGGAGGACGTGCAGACTCCACACAGACAGTGACCCAGCCGGGAATCGAACCTGGGACCCTGGAGCTGTGAAGCATTTATGCTAACCACCATGCTACCCTGCTACCCAAATGTCCCAAGGGATCAGTTAACTCAGAATGGACAACCCTGACCTGGGAGGCACAGCTTGGGATATGATCACATTGAAAGCAAGAACCAAAATGTCAATCTCTGTGCCTTTGGGAGAAGGGAGGATGTGATGGGGGGGGGGGAGGTGGCTGAGTGATGAATAGATGCAGGGCTGAGGGGGCAGTGGTTGACGTGGCAGAAATGCCACTCTGTCAGACATCAAGGCTGTGCTGGTTACTGGGGGAAGGTGAGAAGGTGAATCACCAGCCACCCTGACTGACAGGCAGTAACATACAGATTCAGTTACTAACTGGGAATTTTGAAGCCTCTAAATAAAACTCTGATTCAGATGTGACAACATTATTTAAATATTTCAAGAATCAATGCGTGGCTTTGAAAAGAATTCTCTAGTTGGTTGACGTCTGATCGAGGGATCAGAGTGTTTAATCATAGGGAAGGTGAATTTGCATTTTTATAGCGTCTCTCACAGCCTCAGAAAGTCCCAAAGTTCAAATGTAGTCAGTGGATTTGAGGAATAGTAGCCGCTGTTTTCTGCACATAAGCTTCACTGGACCCAGACAATAACGTGTTCATGGCCTGATGATGTGATTGAGGGATAAACATCGACCAGATGACCAGGAATAACATCCATATTGTCCTTGTGAAACAGTGTCGTAGAATCATTTCCCTGAGAAGGTAGACTGGGTCTCCATTTAACATCTTCTCTGAAAGCTAGCACCTCTGACAATGCAGCACTCCCTCAGTACTACACTGGCGAGTCAGCCTGCATTGTGTGTACCAGTTTCTCCTCCACCAACCAACAGAGGAAAAGATTCTGCGGGATTGGTTTTTTAAAATTTAAAGTGCCCAATTTGTTTTTTCCAATTAAGGGGGAATTTAGCGTGGCCAATCCACCTAACACGCACATCTTTGGGTTGTGTGGGGGAGGGGGGGGTGGGGTGGGGGGGGGGGGGGTGAGACCCACGCAGACACGGGAAGTGATGTGACCATCAATTCACTTGAGACACGAGAGGAAGTAAATTGTGGCTTTAATAGACTTACAACTGAGCCTGCCTGCGACCAGAAGAACTGAGGGCAGACTCACAAGACCGCAGCACTTTATACTTTCGGTGGTGGGAGGGGCCATGGGCGGAGCCAAGGGTGGAGCCCTGTACAAGCTCCTCATCTCCCCCTGTGGGCAGAGCCGCGCAACGGCTCACAGACAGAGCCCACAAGGGCACAATGATACATAGTGTGAATTAAGCATTATACATTCACCACAGGAAGAAAGTGCAAACTCCACACGGACAGTGACCTGGGGCCGGGATCAAACCCAGGTCCTCGGCGTCGTGAGGCAGCAGTGCTAACCGCCGTCCTCCATGTCACCCATGGGAAATCTTACTGGACTATTTTGCCTCCCCAGTTATTGGCCCTGCTCCAAGTGGGGACAGATGGATTGAAGGAGGAAGAGAGAGAGGGTGAGATGGAAGGAAGGAGAGGGAGAGGGAGGTGAATTGAGTGACTGGGGTTAAGCTCAACTTCACTAATTGATTGACCCAGCTCAGTAGCAGTTTGATTGCTGGTCGGGAGTTGGGAATATTGGGGGCTTTCTTTCCCTTCAGCTCCTGTTAGAGGGGTTGATGGGAAGGAAAACACCCATTGAATTGAACTTAGGTCCCAGACACGGAGGAGTAATGCCTCATGCACAACTGCCCCAATCATTACTCAACGATTGATGCTGAGAGTGCCTGAGGGGTGATCAGGCAAGGGATTTATAGAATGGTAGTGTGGAAGGCCATTCAGACCATCAAACCTGTTCTGGCCCTCTGAAAGATCTATCCAATTAGTCCCAGCCTCTTGCTCTTTTTTCAAAGCTCTGCGAATCTTAACTGATGGCCTTCACTCTCATTGACACATTCCGAGAATCGTGAGGCACTGGAGGATGACCACTGCTTGAACCAAACTACAGGGCAAATGTCGACAGGAGGATGAGGGATAACTGTCCTGGTTGCACACAATTGATGATTAATGGTCTTTCTTGTCAACAGGCTCGTTTCTAAGGAATAAACAGTGCACAGCCTGTCCAGCAGGATCGTATACAGAGAACCCGAATAGAAGACCCACCTGCAAAAGGTGCAACCCATGTCAGGGAGGTAGGTGCCTCCTCCAAATGTTACCTGGTGCCATCTTGCTGCACATTCGTAATAACCCTCATTCTTCCGGGGGATGGGGGTTGGGTGGGGGTGGGGGGGGGAGTGGTGGTTGGTATGGGGCAGGGGAGGAATGGCACTGGATATCGAGAAAGAGTAACATAACAGAGAGAGGTAAATAGAAAGGGAGAGAGAACAAACAAGTGACATTTGTTTTTCTGTTTTGAAAGGTAAGTTTCTGATCCTAGCAGTATGCACCGGGACATCAGACACCAAGTGCGAATGTGTCGAGGGATTCAGGTTTAGCACCAAGGAATGCAGATCCTGTGAAAAACACACCATGTGTGGGAAAGGACAGGAAGTGCAAGAGAAAGGTAAGCGATTCTGAGGAGACCAATTTTCAGAATGTTTATTTCGGTCCTGTGATTTCCCAGGATCTCAACAGAACAGCCTGATATCGTATTTGAATATTGCCCCGAGTCGGTACAATGTGATATCATCTGAATTTTCGGAGCAGCACACCTCTGCTGTTTTACAGGGAAAGAGAGAACAGCAATCAGCTGATGAGTCACATAACACACACTCAGACCCAAGCATGCATCGCGTCACATCTTTGCCCTCAAGGGAGAATAAATACTGGGCTGGATTCTCCGTCTCACGATGCCGGAAGTGCGAATCGTGATTGGGCGGACAATCGGGTGTCCGGCAAAAATTGAGGTTCGTGCCCAGCGCCATGTTCCAGTCTCTCCCCTACGATTAAAATGAGATCTGGAGCCCGCACAGGCGGGGGCATTTGGAAAACTGGCATTTGCAGGCATTTATATATGATTATCAGGTTGGGCACTTCATGCTCCGCCCTTCTGTGATGCTCCGCCCCTCTCAGGCAAAGGTCCCACGGGCATCAATTACTACAAGTATTTACCATCAGGGACTGGGTGCCATGGCTGCGGAAGGGGAGAGGGAGGCTAAGGAAACACTGAAAAACCATTGAAAACTGTCAGGCTTGCTGGGAATTGGTTGCCCGGACCGGGGGCAGTAGCGGGGAACAACTTGATGCTGAATCCCCCTCGGGATCTGGCTCAGACCTCCATTACTGCAGTCTGTCATTTAAACGCACCCCTTTATGCTACTTGTACGTTCCTGGCTGCTCACACTGCTGGCTGCTGCCTGAATCCTCTGAATGTTCAGAATACCTCTGGTCATGAGCCCACCCAGGCCGCCCCTCTGGACACTCTCACACGCCAGCTGCTGCGTCAAGGGGATGGGCGTGGCCAAGCTAAACCAGGGGCCCACAAGGGGCTGGCACTGCTCAGAAGCAGTGGGCGGCACTGTAGCACAGTGGTTAGCACCGTTGCTTCGCAGCACCAGGGTTCAAGGTTCAATTCCCGGCTTGGGTCACCGTCTGCGCGGAGCCTGCATGTTCTCTCTTTGTCTGCGTGGGTTTCCTCCGGGTGCTCTGGTTTGCTCCCACAAGTCCCAAAAGACGTGCTGTTAGGTAATTTGAACATTCTGAATTCTCCCTCAGTGTACCCAAACAGGCGCCGGAATGTGGCGACTAGGGGCTTTTCACAGTAACTTCATTGCAGTGTTAATGTTAGCCTACTTGTGACAATAAAGATTTTTTAAAAAGCGCTGCCCCACTGCAGAGGAAGCAGGGGATCAGCAGAACTCACTCCAACCAGGGGACACCTGCACCGCGGCCTTTCAACCCTCCCTGGTTCTCTGTCCCTCTCAGGACTGAGGTCACACCAGTGACCCCTACCCCTCTGGATCACCAGCTGTCTCCTCCTGGTGAGCCTGGCAGCGCTGACTGCCTCTGCCACCACCTCCCAGGCAGTGTCCAGGAAGGTGGGCTTGAGTCTGCGGCCCACCCTGGGCAAGAGGGTGTCCCTCCTCTCCTCGCTGGCTTGGAACTGTGGGCCCCCTTGCGCCCCCGACCTCGGGGGGGGGGGGGGGGGGGTCAGGATTTCTGTGAGCCATCTTGGTGGCTGCAGTGAGTGTGTAGTAAGTGGAGTTCTGAAACACAGCTCTAGCTGTCAGGCATTTTGGCACTAACTCCGACCCCAGCGGTTAGAACGCCCGCTGGGCCGGGAATCGCTCTGAATTTACCCCAGCAGAGTCCTCGCCTAGTTACATATCCTGTCTCGCTTTCCAAACAGGGCCCCCAATGGAAACGCAAATTGAACGCAATTCATTCCCAATGACAACGGAGAATCCTGCCCATTGTCTATTTAGAGTTAAAAAGCACACAGGTAGCGGAACTTAGAAATTTAATCAAAACTAAACATAATCAGAAGCATGCACAATAGGAACAAATAGTTCTTCATTTGAGATAGAGGCTGACATTGCCCTCAACATCCAGGGTTTGTGATTGTGTCTGACAGCGCAGTTTATGGATTTGTCTGTATTATTTTGACGAGAGTACGCAGTTCAAAGGGCATCTGGGAAACTGTTTCAGGAAAAAAACAATCTCAGGAGTGTTGCTTAGAGGTAGTCCATCAGCAGAAATCAATCAATCAATCAATCGATTGAAAGCTGTGATAAGTGATTCACTGACTTGTACATCAGCATTTCCAGGGCCCAACACACTTGTTCATTATCCAGCATTCCAAATTCCATGGCCAGTGAATTTCAGCCACACTGTGTCTCTAGCATACATTCCTTGAATTTCGCAATCCTCTCAAGATGTTACTATTGATGTTCCTTCCTGCAAACAAGTGTCCGAGTGTTTCCTAAGTCAGATGGCAAGGCTGTCGGTGTGTCCCTGGCTATAAGAAGTAGTGTTTCACACCCAACCCTAAACCGTGAATTCCGGTGCAGAATTTGCACACCTTCTCTTCAGTGTAATAAAAACAGGAAGTCCCAGAAAAACTCAGCAGGTCTGACAGCATCTCCAGAGAGAGAAACAGAGTAAACATTTACAGTTCCATATGACTCTTAGTTGGAACTCAATGTTGCACCATTCTACCAGAACGAGAAACCCTCGTCTACTGGACAACATGTGTCTTGTGAGGAGCCCTTTTGTGAAAGGGAAATTATGTTTGACTAATTTCTTGGTGTTTTATGAGGAATTAACACGTAACTGATAGAAGTGGAACCTATGGATGTGATGTTCTTGGATTTCCAATGGGTGTTTGATAAGGTGCCACACCAAAGCATATTGGACAAAATAAGAGCTGATGGTATAGGTGGGAATGTGTTATCATGGATTCAGGATTGGTTGGCCAACAGGAAGCAGAGAGTAGGGATAAATGTGCTGCCATGGTTGTTAGGGTCGGCTTAAAACATTTCTGGACAACTGGTGTTTGCGAGCAGTAGATGTCCAGACTGTGGAGGTTGCAGTGTACCTAATAACTGGTGAGATGGTGGCACTTTTAGTAAATGCAGCATCAGGTTTTGTGATTCTCCTCAGAACCATTGTGTGTTCTTCATTAAATGTCTCTTTTTCTTTTTAAATTTTTTGTCCAATTAAGAGGCAATTTAGTGTGGCCAATCCACCTACCCTGCACAACTTTGGGTTGTGGGGGTGAAACCCACGCAGACACGGGGAGAATGTGCAAACTCGTCACAGACAGTGACCCGGGTCCTCGGCGCCGTGAGGCAGCAGTGCTAACCATTGCGTCACTGTGCCGCCTCTTCATTAAACATCTGAGTGATGTTTGTTACCTCTAACAGAGAAATTTACTCCGATATTGGGCACGTTTAAACAGCCACTGGATTCCTGCTGAAGTATATGTGTCAGCATGTCTAGAGGTGATTTAACTTTGGTGGCTGGATGAATATAAAGTTATCTTCCTGTACTAATTTGTCTAAGGTAAATCTTGCTTCCAAAATTTCAATTTGTGCCCTCCCCCCTCCGCCCATCACTTTACTGAATAATTGAAGATGATTCAGTATTAAACTGCCCTTGGTCACTGACTTGCCGGTATTGATTTGATATACTGTTACTCCAGTAGATGGTGCATTATCAATTTCATCCTGATTGTTGTGCCTAATGCTGTCCATGCCCAAGATAGTTATGCTATCATTGACTTTACAGTCTGGTTTACACCGGTTACCACAATGTCGGAGCAGGATTTGCCCTCTCTGATCAGCAGGCTTGTGCCAACATAAATTACAATTGTGGACCTCAGTCCACCCTTGCAAGCTTAAAACCTCTTGTTGCCTTTTTGTTGTTGAAAAAGCAGAGTTATTTACATCTCACTGGAGGAGGCGACTCCACAAGTATCCCCATCCTCAATAATGGAGGAGCCCAGCACATTTATGCAAAAGACAAGGCTGAGGCATTCGCAACAATTTCCAGCCGGAAGTGTTGAGTGGAGGAGCTATCTCGGTCTCCTCTGGAAGTATCCAGCATCACAGCTGTCAGTCTTCAGCCAATATGATTCACTCCACATGATATCAAGAAACGGCTGAAGGCACTGGATACTGCAAAGCCTATGGGTCCTGATAATATTCCGGCTATAGTACTGAAGACTTGTGCTCCAGAACATGCCACATCCTAGCCAAGCTGTTCCAGGACAGCTACAACACTGGCATCTTTCTGGCAATGTGGAAAGTTACCCAGGTGTGTCCTGCACACAAGAAACAGGACAAATCCAACCCAGCCAATTACCGCCCTATCTGTCTACCCTCCATCATCAGCAAAGTGACGGAAAGAGTCATTAACAGTGCTATCAAGCGTTTCTTACTTGGCAATAACCTGTTCACAGACACTCAGTTTAGGTTCTGCCAGGGTCACTCAGCTCCTGACCTCATTACAGCCTTGGTTCAAACAGGGGCAAAAGGGCTGAATGCCAGAGGTGAGGTGAGAGTGATTGCCCTTGACAACAAGGCAGTATTTGACCGAGTATGGCATCAAGGAGCCCTTGCTAAACGGGAGTCAATGGGAATCGTGGAAAACACTACTGGTTGGAGTCATACCTGGCACAAAGGAAAATGGTTGTGGTGGTTGAAGGTCAATCATGCAGGCCATCACTGCAGGTGTTCCTCAGGGTAGTGTCCTAGGCCCAACCATCTTCAGTTGCTTCATCAATGACCTGCCTTCCGTCATAAGGTGAGAAGTGGGGATGTTTGTGCAGTTATCCGCAATGTTCAGCACCATTCGCAACTCCTCAGACAATGAAGCAGTCCATGTCCAAATACAGCAAGACCTGGACAATATCCAGGCTTGGGCTGACAAGTGGAAAGTTACATTCACACCATACACGTGCCAGGCAATGACCATCTCCTACAAGAGAGGATCTAACCATTGCCTCTTGACATTCAATGGCATTACCATCGCTGAATCCCCCACAATCAACATCCTGGGTGTTACCATTGATCAGAAACTGAACCGGACTAGTCACATTAATACTGTGACTACCAGGGCCGGTGAAAGGCAAGGAATCCTACAGCGAGGAATTCACCTCCTGACGCCCAAAAAGCCTGTCCACCATTTACAAGGCACAAGTCTGGAGTGTGATGGAATACTCGCCTGGATGAGTGCAGCTCCAACATCACTCAAGAAGCTTGACACCATCCAGGACAAAGCAGCCCCGTTTGATTGCTTCCCCTTCCACAAACAATCAAACCCTCCACCACCGACGAACAGTGGCAGCCGTGTGTACCTTCTGCAAGATGCACTGCAGTAACTTACCAAGATTCCTTAGACAGCACCTTCGAAACTCACGACCGCAACCATCTAGAAGGACTAGAGCTGGGACAGATAGCTGGGAACCCCACCACTGGATGTTCCCCTCCAAGTCACTCACTACCCTGACTTGGAAATATATCGCCGTTCCTTCACTGTCGCTGGGGCAACATCCTGGAACTCCCTCCCTAACAGCACAGTGGGTGCATCTACACCTCAAGGACTGCAGCGGTTCAAGAAGGCAGCTCACCACCACCTTCTGAAGAGCAACTAGGGATGGGCAACAAATGCTGGTTTATTTACATCCCGTAAATAAATTTTAAAAGTGCACTTCTATCTACTTGAAATCATGGCTGGCTACTTCTAACTCGCTCTGCAAATTATCCAAACCAATTGGACTGAGATCACTGATCATGAAAAATTCTCTTGTCTTTGATTATTTTTCTCCTGCCTCAGCTGATGGAGTACAGGCAATTCTTTCCAATGACTTTTCATTGCAAAATCGATGCCCTTTCTACAGATTTTCCCAATGCACACAGCTCTCTCTTGTGAAACTTGTGTTATTTCAACCCTTCACCACCAAATCCCTGTTCTGTCCAGGCTTTGAGATTCTTTAGCGCTGTCCTGAAGCATGTCCTTGTCTCACTTTTGGGGTTTTTCATAGAATCCCTATGGTGCAGAAGGAGGCCATTCAGCCCATGGAGTCAGCACCAAACCCTCTGAAAAAGCACCCTATCCTAGGCCCACTCCCCGACCCAAACCCTGTAATCCTATGTAACCTGTGGACACTGAAGGGCAATTAGTTTAGCATGGCCAATCCACCTAACCTGCTTATCTTTGGACTGTGGGGCAGCACGGTGGCCTAGTGGTTAGCACAACCGCCTCACGGCGCTGAGGTCCCAGGTTCGATCCCGGCTCTGAGTCACTGTCCGTGTGGAGTTTGTACATTCTCCCCGTGTCTGCGTGGGTTTCGCCCCCACAACCCAAAAATGTGCAAAGTAGGTGGATTGGCCACGCTAAATTGCCCCTTAATTGGAAAAAAATAATTGGCTAATCTAAATTTATAAAAAAAAAAAAAAAAAAAAATCTTTGGACTGTGGGAGGAAACCGGAGCACCCGGAGAAAACCCACGCAGACACGGGGAGAACGTGCAAACTCCACCAGTCACACGAGGCCCGAAGTGAACCCAGGTCTCTGACACTGTGAGACGGCAGTGCTAACCACTGTGCCACCCCTGACATAAGTTCCCCACTCACTTTCCGTCCCCTCACCTCCCCTCTGATGGAGTTGCACCACATGCTGTCAGCCATGTGATAAATCCCATCCATCTCCAACGAGGTCGAAGTGGTCTCTCACGAATCCTCGAATCCGAACACAAGTTGGTTTCAGACCCTCTCTTCTTGCATCAAAGCTTGGATCATTGCCGAGTTTTCACAGGGCAGCACTGGTCATATTTCTCACCAGTACCTTGTATCTCTGGATAGGAACAGTCTAGTGGGCTTCACAATCCTCCGTATCAGCTCCACTTTGGCCGGGATTCTCCGATTGTTGCGATAAAATTTTCCTGCCGGGGGTGCGGCCCTCTCAGTGCAAAATCCCATCGACACTCGGTGGGAAGATAGAATCCCACCACGTGCGAAGGGGGCGTGGGCGAGACACATGTGGCTGGCAGACCGGAGAATCCCGCATTTATTCCTGACTCCAGGCAGGCTGCATTTATTTTTCCCCTGTTGACCGTGAGAAGTGGTGTCACTGCCCAAACTCATTTTTCTTTCTGGTCGTGCTCCTTTGGAAGGGAATACTTCCCTCAGGCTCATTCCTCGCCGACTGTGGATTTCAATAACCAGAGGTTATGGTAGAATATCTCTCAACATCATTGGGCATGTGCTTGAGTTTTCACAAAACGTTTAAAATCGTGCCAATGTTTGAGGTAAATCATTGCTGCGGCTACATGACATGGCCATGTATTTTTTACAAGGTTTATCAACGGTTTATTAAGAATATAGAATAAGTTAACTGGTAGTATCTTCAGGAGCTGCATCCGTTCCACAGTTTGCTGCTTTACCAATCAGAGAGATTAATCTGCTGTCCAATGACCCACTGAATCACGTGGGCAATGGCTGGAACACAAGGCCGCTATAGAATGGTCCATCTGGAAACCAGATCAGATCACGCGGGGGCGAGGGTAGTGCCACCTTCCCTCTTACCCCCGGACTTGTCAGATAGAAAGGACACGTTTGACGATCAGTGTCACCACTCACTGAGTCATCTAATGTAAGAACCTTCTAAAAACAGACGGTAGCAGAGAAGCCACATCCTGTGACGGTCAATAAGGCTCGTTGGAGAAGGTGAAAATGTTCCACTCGCGCCTTGCGCTGTCTATTCTGTGACCTCCATTGATAATGTAGTCATGACTTGGTCATAGGCGATGACCAAAGTTAAAGCTTTTTCTTTCCTACACCTCCTGAAGAGCTGGATTCTGAGGCTCAGGGTGGGGTGGAGAGGTGGTGGGGGGGGGGTTTGGATTCTAGTACTTTGCTCCAGGGGCCATTATTTTGGTCTCTGTATCCTGTCTGTACAGTTTGATTTCCCTCTGGGGATAGGGAGGGGGTAGTTCATAGTTAACTTATTTGGGAAATTAACATTTTGCTGGGCTGTGAAAAGGTTTGTGCATTTTTGCTGCTGATTCCTTGGCTGGGGTCAACATTTAAAACAACTCTGCGGTGAAACATGGCTTCTGCCCACCTTGACCACCCCCTTCACATAACAGGTCTGAGTGACCCCTCCCTATATCTGATCCTTGTGACCCCACTCTCCCTGTACCTGCTGTATCTCACTTGATACTGCATTTTACACACTGAATCCTCACAGTAGCTCTCTCCAACTTTTCTTTGCTGGACCGAATGACTGACTGGTTTTCAGCAATGCCCCACCTTTCACAACATCTCATGGTCAAATGGGCGGCAATAATGGTTGGCAGGTTTTGGGGGCTTAAGAATAACAAAATCACCTCTTTCTCTCCTTTCCCTCCAGGCGACTCCTTCAAGGATACAATATGCAGTGACTGCGTGCACGGGACATATTCCGACACAGAGGGTGGAGCTTGTAAACCCTGGACAGAGTAAGTGACCAATCAAAGCTGTGTTCACCACCCAGGCGAATTGCTTAAAGGTTTTGGAAGCAAAGCAACTTTTCTGAAGGAGACATTACTGAGCACAACTACCTGCATTTATATAGCACCTTTAACATAGTAAAACATCCCAAGGTGGTCCATGGGAACAATTATCAAACAACATTTGACACTAAGCTATGTAAAGAGATATTAGGACAGTGGGAGAAAGAGTTAGAGAGCTTTGTGGAGGAAATCCCAGTTATTAGGATCCAGACAGCTGACAGAACTATCACAGTTGGTTAAGCGGTTAAAATCATGAACGTGCAGGAAGCGATGGTATGAGGCGCGACGTGGCAATGATGGATTGAGCAATGTTCCGTAAAGGGATGACGGTTGATAGGCAGAACAGTAGATCTGAGGATTGGGAGCAGTTTAGAATTCAGGAAAGGAGGACAATGGGATTGATTAAGAAGGAGAGAATCGAGTGCAAAAGTAAGCTTGCGGGGAACATAAAAACTGACAGTAAAAGTTTCTATAGATACGTGAAGAGAAAAAGATTGGTGAAGGCAAATGTAGTCCCTTACAGTCAGGGGAATTTATAATGGGGAACAAAGAAATGGTTGACCAACTAAATACCCACTTTAGTTCTGTCTTCACAAAGGTCACAAATAATGTACCAGAAATGTTGAGGAACACAGGGCTTGATGAGAAGGAGGAACTGAAGGGAATCAGCATTAGTAGGGAACTGGTGTTGGGGAAATTGATGGGATTGAAGGCCAATAAATTTCCAGGGCCTGACGATCTACAACCCAGGAAGTGGTCCGAGAAATAGTTGATGCATTGGTGATCATCTTCCAGGATTCTATAGATGCTGGAACAGTTCCTGCAGATTGGAGGGTGGCTAATGTAACCCCATTATTTAAAAAGGGAGGCAGAGGGAAAACAGGGAATTATAGACCAATAAGCCTGAGGTCGATAGTAGGGAAAATGCTAGAATCCATTATCAAGGATTTTATAGCAGAGCACTTGGAAAACAATGGCAGGATCAGACAGAGTCAGCATGGATTTCCAAAGAGAAATCCATGCTTGACCAATCTACTGGAATTCTTTGAGGATGTAACTAGTAGAGTTGATGAGGGGGAGCCAGTGGATGTAATATATTTTGACTTTCGGAAGAGTTTTGACAAAGCTCCACATAAGAGATTAGCGTGTAAAATTAAAGCACATGGGATTGGGAGTCACGTATTGAGATGGACAGAAAAGTGTTTGACAGACAGGAAATAAAGTGTAGGAATAATCAGGTCTTTTTCCAAATGGTCGTCAGTGACTAGTGGGGTACCGCAGGGATCAGTGCTATGATCCCTAGATTGTCACAATGTATATTAATGATTTAGATGAGGGAACTAAATGTGATATCTTCAAATTTGCCGATGACTCGATGTTGGGTGGGAGGGTGAGCTGTGAGGAGGATGCAGAGATGCTTCAGTGTGATTTGGATAAGTTGAGTAAGTGGGCAAATGAATGACAGATGCGGTATAATGTAGAAAAATGTGAGGTTATCCACTTTGGTAGCAAAATCAGGAAGGCAGATTATTATCTGAATGGTTATAGATTGAGAGCGGGAAATGTGCAATGAGACCTGGGTGTCTTCGTGCACCAGTCACTGAAAGTAAACATGCAAGTACAGCAGGTCGTAAACAAGGCAAATGGTATGTTGGCCTTCATAGCGAGAGGATTCGCGTATAGGAGCTGGGATGTCTTGCTGCAATTATACAGGGTCTTGGTGAGACCATACCTGGAATATTGTGGCAGTTTTGACCTCCTTATCTGAGGAAGGATGTTCTAGCTATAGAGGGAGTGCAGCAAAGGTTTATCAGGCTGATCCCTAAGATGGCGAAACTGATGTATGAGGAGAGATTGAGTCAGTTAGGATTATATTTGATGGAGTTTAGAAGAATGAGGGAGAAAATCTCATTGAAACCTATAAAAGTCTAACGGCACCAGACAGGGTAGATGCAGGAAGGATGTTCCCGATGTTGCGGGCGTACAGAACCAGGGCTCCCAGTCTAAGGATATGTGGTAAATCATTTGGGACTGAGATGAGGAGAATCTTCACCCAGAGAATGGTGAGCCTGTGAAATTTTGCTACCATAGAAAGCAGTTGTGGCTAAAACATTGTGTGTTTTCAAGGAGTAAGATGTAGCTGTTGGGGTTAAAGGGGTGAAAGGATATTGGGGGAAAGCAGGAACAGTTGATCGAGTTGGATGATCAGCCATGATCATAATGAATGGTGGAGTACGGCCTCCTCTTGCACCTATTTTCTATCTTTCTAAACCAGAATTGAAGGAGAGCAGAGACTCCTGGAGGAGGTTACTAGAGAGAGGGAGAGGGGAAGTCTGTACAAATTGAGAAGGTTGGACCGAACGGGAGGATTGGGGGATGGTGGTGGGGAGATTGGAACGAAGCAGACTCACAATGTCAGGTTACGGACCAATCACGGCTGTTGTGGATCATTGAGTTGATCAATTGTAGCTGAGCCTTTGAGCAAGTAGCTTGGATTTGACTGGGGTGAGGGGGGGGGGTGCGAATTAAGAGGATGTCTATGAGTAACTTTACCACATGGCAATGCCCCTTTAATGGGTGGTTCTATTCATTTGCAAACTGAAAGGTCAAAGCCTGGGCTGCTAGTGGAAACTTAAGGCTCCACTCATAACCACAGGTAGCAACTATAAGCTTTCCACTCCCTCCCTCCGTCCTTTAGTGCAGCAAGCAGCTCTTAATAAAAAGTTAAAAGCAGCTAAATGAACTGTTTGCTCGCTGTTCAAATTTGGCATGTTTGCTCAAAATACTGTAACTGTACAGGCAGGAAGTACATATTACAGAATGAAAAAGATAATCACATATTGCTCTCCAGCGCAGGCAATGAGAGGAAACCACTTTAAACAAGATCACTCCCACGATCAAGCCAGTCATTGCACAACTTTCCAAATATATTTCAATGACGAAAAAGCTGAATGAATCGGTTTGTATCGTCTGTGTGTATTAACCTCCTTTTGCGTTCCTTGTCCCAGCTGCTTGGCAGAACGTCGGCAAGTCACGAGGAATGGTTCCCGGATGGGGGACCAAATATGCGGAGCTCCATTGCCCTTGACAACGGTCCGGAGTAGCTCAGACCGACCCACAAGCAGAACACCAAAACAGACGGACAAGCCACTGATTGAAGGTAGTCCATGTGCACCATTCCTGACATTAACTCTTTTTGAAAGTGAAGAATAACACGCTTGGAATTTCTTACTGCCTTGTCACAGTACAATGGGCCGAATGGTCACCTCCTGCACTGGAAGATTCTGTGCTACCATTCCAATCTATTCCAGGAATAGAACAGGAAAATTTTCAATAATAAGAGAAGATGCTTGAGTAAGGGCAGCACGGTTGCACAGTGGTTGGCACAGTTGCTTCACAGCTCCAGGGTCCCAGGTTCGATTCCCGGCTTGGGTCACTGTCTGTGCGGAGTCTGCACATTCTCCTCCTGTCTGTGTGGGTTTCCTCCGGGTGCTCCGGTTTCCTCTCACAGTCCAAAGACGTGCAGGTTAGGTGGATTGGCCATGATAAATTGCCCTTAGTGTCCAAAAAGGTTAGGAGGGGTTATTGTGATAGGTTGGAGGTGTGGGCTTAAGTGGGGTGCTCTTTCCATGGCTGGTGCAGACTCGATGGGCCGAATAGCCTCCTTCAGCACTGTAAATTCTATGATTTTATTCTAGTATGATAAGTCCGTCTCTGATGGAGGGTCTGAAATACATTGTGTGTGTGAACACCCCAGGGGAACCCTGCTCGGGCTCAGTAAAATTACTCTGAGGTGTGATCAGTACTGAGAGGGGATAGGGGAAGGCAGTGAGCAGAAATCCGGTACCAGGGTGGCACATGACACAGTGGTTCGCATTGCTGCCTACGGCGCTGAGGACCCGGGTTCGAATCCCGGCCCTGGGTCACTGTCTGTGTGGAGTTTGCACATTCTCCCCGTGGTTTCGCCCCCACAACCCAAAGATGTGCAGAATAGGTGCTTTGGCCACGCTGAATTGCCCCTTAATTGGGAAAAAAAATGGGTACTCTAAATGTAAACAAAAAAGAAATCCGGTACCAACACCCTAAACATCTTCCCAATAACACGGATGAGAACACTGAGAAACCAACAGCAGCTGATGGTCAGTAGCTCAGTCAGAAAGGTGTCTTGTATCATTAGCACTAACCTGATCACGGTGGAAAATCAATGCAGAATCTCTCCTCCCCGGTGTCGATGGCATTACCCATCCTTAATCCCACTCATTACATCAGTTTGTTTGAAAATTAAACAACGAATTCCAACCGAAGACTCTCCCAACAACACACAAGCCCAACACCATCCAGGCCAAAGCAGCCCTCCTGATCGACACCCCCCCCCCCCCCCCCCCCCCCATATACCACCTTCTACACAATCCGTGTGGCGCCACTCCCGCGAGTGAAAGTGGGTATTGCCAATGACACCAAGCTTCTTCACCAATTTGCCGACATCCATCTCTGGGTTGTGACGAGGAGCAGGGGGAACAGGCTGAAAATGCCCCATCAGGCACTCACTCTGGTCCAAGGACACGGGATCCAATCATGACACCTTATCCAACACCACCTCGCTGTACAAACCGGAGAACCGAACCCGGGACATCTTGTTCAGGGACTGACTGCCGTAACTAGCCCGGCTAAAGGATGAGTTAATAATCGGTTTGATTAAGTGAACATTGTTGTGTTTTGGAGGTGTGACACTTGGGAGCACGGAGGTTTAAAGTAACGGAGCTTCATTTGCAGTGTGTTCTCGGTTACGTTGTTGTTACCCTGTTTCCTGCGCGAGGACTCATGACGCCACTTTCGATGAATACATTAATACAACAGAGCTTCTCTAGAGTTAATTGGATCTAATGCAAATTATGTAGAAAATATTGACACTGGTGTGTCGGCCCCTGATTTGGAGGTAGGTGGGACCTCACCCTGTCTGTTTAAAGAGTCTCTGTAAACTACAGCAAACAGAACTATAGCAACATTTTGTGATAAAAGCAAGGTCATTTCACCAGCAAAATGCAGTCAGAGGACAGATGCCCAATACACACAAGGTGGATAAAAATCAATCCCAGTCACTTGCTGCCGTGTTGGCTCCTGACGTGATTGACAATTATACAGTCATCTCTATCCATTGTCCTTTAATCATTATTGTCAACTTGGTAAATAAAATAGAGTTGGTGTTGAGTACATTAAAGTAACGTTTATTATCAGCAGAGAAATGGTGATAATTAAAAGTTAAGGAGCTCATGTCCTCTAATCTCATCCCTTGTTAGGCACAGCAAAGAATGAAGGGATTGCCGGGATTGTCGCCATAATTGTGCTGCCGTGTGTCTTTGTTCCATTCACTGTGTATGTGGCTGTGCAGAACAGAAAAAAACAGAAGCAGCTCCCACTGGATGTGCTGAATAATGGTAAGTGTGTGTGCTGCACCTCCCGGTCACTTCATCAGCACCATTACAAGAATGGGCCGAGGAAGGGTGCTCTTTCGGAGGGGTCGGTGCAGACTCGATGGATCGAATGGCCTCCTTCTGCACTGTAGGGCGTCTGATGCTGAAGAACCACCATTATACTCTCTCCCTACTCTTCCCCATATCCCTCAGCCCCCATTAACCAGCCTTCTCCCCGTATCCCTCAGCCCCCATTAACCAGCCTTCTCCCCATATCCCTCAGCCCCCGTTAAACAGCCTTCTCCCCGTATCCCTCAGCCCCCATTAACCAGCCTTCTCCCCGTATCCCTCAGCCCCCATTAACCAGCCTTCTCCCCGTATCCCTCAGCCCCCATTAACCAGCCTTCTCCCCATATCCCTCAGCCCCCGTTAAACAGCCTTCTCCACGTATCCCCCCGCCCCCATTAACCAGCCTTCTCCCCGTATCCCTCAGCCCCCATTAACCAGCCTTCTCCCCGTATCCCTCAGCCCCCATTAACCACCCTTCTCCCCATATCCCTCAGCCCCCGTTAAACAGCCTTCTCCCCGTATCCCCCCGCCCCCATTAATCAGTCTTCTCCCCATATCCCTCAGCCCCCATTAACCAGCCTTCTCCCCATATCCCTCAGCCCCCGTTAAACAGCCTTCTCCCCGTATCCCCCGCCCCCATTAACCAGCCTTCTCCCCGTATCCCTCAGTCCCTGTTAACCAGCCTTCTCCCCGTATTCCTCAGCCCCATTAACCAGCCTTCTCCCCGTATCCCTCAGTCCCCATTAACCAGCCTGCTCCCCGTATCCCTCAGTCCCCATTAACCAGCCTTCTCCCCATATCCCTCAGCCCCCATTAACCAGCCTTCTCCCCGTATCCCTCAGTCCCTGTTAACCAGCCTTCTCCCCGTATTTCTCAGCCCCCATTAACCAGCCTTCTCCCCGTATCCCTCAGTCCCCATCAACCAGCCTGCTCCCCATATCCCTCAGCCCCCATTAACCAGCCTTCTCCCCGTATCCCTCAGTCCCCATTAACCAGCCTTCTCCCCGTATCCCTCAGCCCCCATTAACGCGCCTTCTCCCCGTATCCCTCAGCCCCCATTAACCAGCCTTCTCCCCGTATCCCTCAGCCCCCATTAACCAGCCTGCTCCCCGTATCCCTCAGCCCCCATTAACCAGCCTTCTCCCCATATCCCTCAGCCCCCATTAACCAGCCTGCTCCCCGTATCCCTCAGTCCCCATTAACCAGCCTTCTCCCCATATCCCTCAGCCCCCATTAACCAGCCTTCTCCCCGTATCCCTCAGCCCCCATTAACCAGCCTTCTCCCATATCCCTCAGCCCCCATTGACCAGCCTGCTCCCCGTATCCCTCAGCCCCCATTAACCAGCCTTCACCCCGTATCCCTCAGTCCTCATTAACCAGCCTTCTCCCCATATCCCTCAGCCCCCATTAAACAGCCTTCTCTCCATATCCCTGTCCTCGTTAACCAGCCTTCTCCCCGTATCCCTCAGCCCCCATTAACCAGCCTTCTCCCCGTATCCCTCAGCCCCCATTAACCAGCCTTCTCCCCGTATCCCTCAGCCCCCATTAACCAGCCTTCTCCCCGTATCCCTCAGTCCCCATTAACCAGCCTTCTCCCCGTATCCCTCAGCCCCCATTAACCAGCCTGCTCCCCATATCCCTCAGCCCCCATTAAACAGCCTTCTCCCCATATCCCTCAGCCCCCATTAACTAGCCTTCTCCCCGTATCCCTCAGCCCCCATTAACGCGCCTTCTCCCCGTATCCCTCACTGTCTAATCAGCCCTGCCCCAGAGATATTGAAAATGTTACAAAGTGGAATTTCTCAATTTACATCGTCCTTAATGCTTCTCCGCATCTGCTTTTCAGAGGATCTTCCAGTTGCCTTGGTGACAGCAGCGGATGACCGGTGTAGTTACCATTGTCCTGAAGAGGAGGTGGGAGACTGGCAGCTTCGGCAAGAGACTAACCCCAAACCTCCAGAATGAGCCTTGCCTCCTCCACTCCAAAGCAGAGGCTGAACGTTGGGACGGCGTCGTAAAACGGGGGAAGAAACAAAAGTTCAACAGCTTTCAAAGTGACTCATTTCTAGAGTAAAAATCAAAACGACTCTCCGGAAAGAATTGGAATTGTTCAAAGAACACTGTCGCTGTCAATCCCAAGTGTTATGGGACACTCACTCCACAAGTTTGACTGGTTGCATTAGAAATTACAGATAACTGTCCCTTTTTTTTGGCTTCAATTTCTAGCACCCTCTGATATTCACTATGGGTCTTATTAAAGACCAGGACCCGGGAGCTTTCTCTCCTTTGATTGAGTTTAATGTCTCGTAGCCATGCCTGGCAGACCAGGAAAGTCTCACATTTGGCGGCGAGAAAGAGTGGAGATGCCAAGATTTTACTTTTTAAACAGTTGAGTTATGATCTGGAAGGAAGGGTGCTGGAAGCAGATTCAATGGTAACTTTGAAAAAAAGAGAACTGGATAAGTACTTGAAAAGATAAATGTACAGAGCTACAGGGAAATAACAAGTGTGTAGGGCATACTGGAGGGCTCTTTCAATGTGCAGAATTGGATGGGAGGGGGATGACCAGCGTGTGCTGGGTGGGGACGATCAATAATCAGCTGAGAGTCCTGTTCCTGGTTGGTAGCCAATGGCCATTTTTGATGGTGAGAGGGTCTGTGCAGGACTGGGATGGGCAAGTTGGGCGAGATCCAGATGGATTAGCAGCACCAAGGAACATTTTCCTTAGCATCCTGCTAACATGCCAGAGTGGGACAGGGAAAGACAGAGCTCTCAGCACTGAGGGACGGGTCAGAGGTTTGCTGTAGGAAGGGTAACCCGCCAAACGAATAGAGCGATTCAAATCCAGATGCCAGAATTAGATGAGCACAAATATCTTGGGAGGATTGTGTGGCAGCTTAAAAGGGGTGAGAGGGGGTGGAATAAGTGGGGAAATTAATAGAAAGAGTTGTCCATAAGGGGCAAAACAAATAGCCACGGTGCAAATGATGGGGCTGGGGCTGGAGTACCCAAAATGCACATATAAATGGACTCAGGGGAAAGCTGAAGTTGCAGAGAAATGGTTACTTAAAAACTTTTTAAAAAGCTGATGGTGAATGGGAAACCGATAGGAGGCAATGGGAAGGAATTCAGAGTTAAGATCACACATCCTGTGGTATAACATTTATGAGCTGGATAGGGTGAAGCATCACTAGTTCAGTTGGTGGAACATCACATTTTTAATCTGAGGGTCCAGGGTTCCAGTCCCTATCTGAATGCTCCTTTCAACAAATCTCAAATCTCATGAAATATGAACAAACCCTTGACCGAGTGTGGAGGCAGATGTAGCGAGGGAAGTCCAGAAGCTATTTGAGGACCTTCTCCTACACACCAGGGGCCTGGTGTTGGATGGATCAAAGAAGGTTACAATTGAATCCCAAATAAAAATAATAAAATGTTCCAAAATAGTAACTAGTTCATAGTCAGCCTACAGGAGCAGAACCAACAACCCCAAAGATTAAAGCTCTCCACAACGCAAGGCCCAGGGACCAGACAGAAGATGTGCTTTTTAGAAGTGACTGACTGTGGATTCACTGGGCAAAGACACTAATTCCTGGTCTGTTCGTATTGACTGGATGTTTACTCAGGAAAGCTATTTCAGTGCTCATATCTGACCAAAGCTGAAAGTAGTGTGATATGCAACTCTTGCTTCCGAGTACAATATTTAAAGCAGTGTATATATTAATAAATAAACACTTTCTTATAATTCTGCTGCTGTGGTTTTGGCTGAATGCTGGGAAGGTGGTTGATTAAAAATACATTATGTCATTAAGTATAAAATATTTCTGGAACAGAAGCAGACCATTCAATCTAACATGTTCCTGCTGCTGTTAATGCTTCACAATACCTATCACTCCATATCAAAATAATCTTCTATTCCTTTCTCCTTCATGTGATTCCCTAACTTTCCCTTAAACTTATCCTTATTTGATTTTTAAAAAAATTTTAAGTACCCACTTCATTTTTTCCAATTAAGGGGCAATTTAGCGTGGCCAATCCACCTACCCTGCGCATCTTTGGGTTGTGGGGGCGAAACCCACGCAGACTTGGGAAGAACGTGCAAACGCCACACAGACAGTGACCCACAGCCGGGATCGAACCTGGGACCTCGGCGCCGTGAGGCAGCAGTGCTAACCACTGCACCACCCTGCTGCCCCAAACTTACGCTTTTTATCCAGCATCTCATCTTCTGGTTAGGCACGCTACAGCCTTCCGGCCTGAACATCGAATTCAACAACTTCAGATGATCAGCCCCACCTCAACCCATTTGTTTTCATTTCGTTTTAACTGTCTTTTACCTTTTCTTTCTTTCCTGCACCTTTCTCCTCTTTGCTTCCCCCTTCCCCTCCCCCCACACCTACAGTTCATCCTCTGATGTAGTTTTCCTGCTGTTTGGCCTTTCACATCTTTTGTTCTCTCTGGGGTCTGCCATTAACACTCTTTCCCCTTGGTTTCTGTGGCCATTAGCACCCGGTTTCCCTGGGTTTCTGTGGCTATGACTCAACTTTCATTCTCACTCCACAGTATAAATATTTTCCACTCTGTCTGTTAGCTTTGACAAAGAGTCATCGGACTCGAAACGTTAGCTCTTTTCTCTCCCTACAGATGCTGCCAGACCTGCTGAGATTTTCCAGCATTGTCCCTTCCGTTTCAGATTCCAGCAATTGCAGAAATTTGCTTTTACCCTTTTTATAATAGGAATTTTACAGTACTCTGTGATCAATTGAGATTCTATATAAATTCTGCCTTTCAATTGTATTTATTTCTCTTATCAAAATTAACTTTAGTGCTTTGGTTGCTTTTTTAAAAAAAAATGGTCTAATTAGTTAACTCACATTGCTACTTTGTAATGTGGATCCATTTACCTCCTCTTTCCTGTGTAAATACTTATTTTCCAGTGAATACGTGGCCTCCTTATGCTTCCTATCAAAACGTATCTCACACTTCTCAACACTGGAGTTCTTTTGACAATGATGCATCTGTTCAGTGAGTTCCCCTTCCTCCATTTCTCCTCTGCATTAACTACACCCCCAATTTGGTGGAGTTTGAAAATTTTGAAATTGTGTTTCCAATTCTTGGGAGTCCAAAACATTGATGTAAATAATGAACAGTGGCCCACCTTTGACCCTTACGGAAAAACACTTCTACCGTTGCTAGTCTGAGTACCTATCTCTACTCCTGTAGCCAGCATGCTGTCCATTCTGCTACACGTCCGCTGATTCTGCAGAGAGAGAGAGAGAGACCAGATTTCGAATCTCACAAAGGCAGGGTTTATAAATCAGTTCTGAAACTCAAATACGCCAGAGATTAGGTCTTAATGTGCTATGCTTTATTCTTCTAGACAGGGCGATATATATTGTACAAAAAACAAAATGGCTGGTTTGAGCCAAGGCAAAATCAGTTACCATCTGACTCAAAGCAAATGAGAATTAAATTATCCCCCCTTCAAATGAAGGGCAGACACGACGGCACACAGGGGACAGGTGACTTTCCTGCTCTCCTTCCTCTCGGGAATAACCAAGAGGAAACATTCTTATTGTTATTGAAGTGCAATTGAAATCGGATAGGGACAGTTTCACTCACTGGTCAAACGGCAAAGACTGGGGCCCCTCAAGTTTGAGAGCCACATCAGCTGACGGTTGATTCAATACTGGAATCTGCAGCCGGGGATGAAGGTCCGGAGGCAGGTTGAGGGCCAATTTAGTGGGATAGAAACCAGCAACTGACATTTAAGAAACTGTACCCACTCGTGTCCCCCCCCCCCCCCAAAATAACACTTAATTTTAACGAGAGTTTCAAAAGTAACCCATTGAAACATTGGGATGAAAACGACTGGCCCTTGGAGCAGGGCATGTGAATATGACCGATTGATCATGGTTTGGGTAAATTAGTTTGTTATTGTGTTGGTTCGGCCACCTTACACATGGTCACAAGATTAAGGAATTCCCCACAGGAAATATTGAAACTGGTGCTTGTGACTGGAGTACATGATAACTCAACGCCCCGCTGAGGCACATGATCGAGGAATGCCCTATCTGGTTCAGATGTTAACTGTTCACTGGCCAGAGCTACAGTGGGCAAAGCACCTGCATCCATCAAAGATCACGGGTTTGACCTCTCACCCTGGCAACAGCGCTTGGCTGGGGAGTTCTGAAGCCACTGGTATCCGTACGATGGGATATAGTTGCCCCAGGAGAGTTTTGCTGCCCTGTCTCTTCCCCCTGTAGGTTGGGATGTCACTGGGCAGGCATTGCTGCCCCCTGCAGGCTGGGTGGACATTCCTGCCCCCTACAGGCTGGGGTGCCAATGGGTGGACACTCCCGCCCTCTACAGGCTGAGTGGACACTCCTGCCCCCTATAGGCTGGGATGGCAATGGGTGGACACTCCCGCCCTCTACAGGCTAGGATGCCAATGGGTGGACACTCCCGCCCTCTACAGGCTGAGTGGACCGTCCTGCCCCCTATAGGCTGGGATGGCAATGGGTGGACATTCCTGCCCCCTGCAGGCTAGGATGCCAATGGGTGGATACCCCTGCCCCCTACAGGCTGGGATGCCAATGGGTGGACACCCCAGCCCCCTGCAGGCTGGGATGCCAATGGGTGGACACCCCTGCCCCCTGCAGGCTGAGTGGACACTCCTGCCCCCTGTAGGTTGGGATGCCAATGGGTGGACACCCCTGCCCCCTGCAGGCTGGAATGCCAATGGGTGGACACCCCTGCCCCCTGCAGGCTGGGATGCCAATGGGTGGACACCCCTGCCCCCTGCAGGCTGGGATGCCAATGGGTGGACACCCCTGTCCCCTGCAGGCTGAGTGGACACTCCTGCCCCCTGCAGGTTGGGATGCCAATGGGTGGACACCCCTGCCCTCTACAGGCTGGGATGCCAATGGGTGGACGCCCCTGCAGGCTGAGTGGACACCCCTGCCCCCTGCAGGCTGGGATGCCAATGGGTAAGCATTCCCGCCCCCTGCTTGATCATTTACGCCACTTTAAGGGTCCAAATGTCACACTCGCTCAGATCATTCAGTGGGCTCACCATACGTCAGGCTAACCAATAGGAGATAGAAGGAACTGGACCTCTTGTGAACCCTCATTATTTTATTCATTGTCCTTCAAATCTCAGAATGCAAGTATGAGGGTGAGAGTGTAAAACCCCTAACATGAAATGAAATGAAAATGAAAATCGCTTATTGTGACGAGTAGGCTTCAAATGAAGTTACTGTGAAAAGCCCCTAGTCGCCACATTCCGGTGCCTGTTCTGGGAGGCTGTTACGGGAATAAAGAGGCCGTTTCAGTGGTTCTGAATCTCTGGAGAGTTTGGGAAGTATTCTGACTACGTGACAGGCCTCAGAGGGGGGGACTTTCCAATTTATCCCCCGATTGAGCCAAAATGAATAAAATTTGACTCCTTAAAAAGGAAAACAACCTCGAAGCTTTTTCAGCTTTGAAGAAACAAACACCAAACTTTCCCCAGAATTCCCCACACGCATCTGCCCTTCCACATTCACCTAGCACAGTCTTAACTGAAATCCCCCCCTTCTTTGCCACATTTCTCACCCCTCCTGCGAGCTTCGATTTGCTACATCCACCAATGCTGGAGCTAAAGACACAGCACCGACAATTACCAGGACACTCTGCTTCACAAGGCCTCTCGTGGAGAAGGAAGCATAAATCTGGAAGCTCCGCACGGTTGCCTCGCATGACCAGAGGTGCCTGGACTTGGGAGGAGGAGGGGTCCCAGAGGGACATCTACTTTCGAAGATCAGAGTGCTGACTGTCAGAGTCAGAGACGTGTCTCTGCTCACTGGTTAGCAGTTTCTGTTCCGTGTATTAATAAAAATCATTTCCTGTGAACGGCAAAGTTTTCATTTGGTAACTAACTTCAGCAAACTAGACCCGGGGTCTCGAGTGCGCCCAGTTAGAAAGCTTCTGCGTTAACTGGATTGGGTCCAAGCAACTGGCAAGAGCACCAGAAAGTGACATTCCCACTTTAAAAAAACAAAACACAACAAATTGAGAATTCCAAGTGTAATGTCACAGACCAAGTCTGGCCCTGGGAACATCGCAGGGGATACGATAGCAGAAGGGAGGTGGAATAGGAAATTATGGTTTTATTCCCCATTTAACTCTGAGGAAGCAGACACGAGCGTGAGATTTCACAATATGTGAGAGGGGAATTCAAGTGCTCTGCCACCTGGCTCCGTATCTCACCCCCCCCCCCCCCCCCCCCAACAGCCCCCTCCTCACTAATGTACAAGCTGCCTCTGTGACAGGCTAATGTTTCACAAGTGGAGGGTGGGTGAGTGAGCTGGTCCGAGACACTGCCCAGCACCTGTGAGGATCTGATTCGAGCTGGTAAATCACTGCCCCATTCTCCCCGGGCAGGAATGGGAGCAGACTTCGACACGGCCTGACCCGCAACAAGTAGCAAGGCATTTTAAAATCAGTGGATTCTTCCCGTGCAAGTGTCTGTTTTATTTACACTCACTCTGTTGTGACAACACTAACACAACTGATATTAAATTGCTGGAGGTGCATCTCTCTCAAATGCTGACACACACACCAGCCAATTTACAGAATGAAACTCTTTTTTTTCAAATATGGAATTTGTAATAAATCTAATATCTGAAATCATGGGCTGATACTGTCAATGGAAGACTAGAAATTCACCATCTCTACAAACCTCCCTCTACACTGTCCCCATCAAACACTCCCAGGACATGTACAACACGAGGCTAGATACAGAGTAAAGCTCCCTCTACACTGTACCCATCAAAGACTCCCAGGACAGGTACAGCACGGGGTTAGATACAGAGTAAAGCTCCCTCGACACTGTCTCCATCAAACACTCCCAGGACAGGTACAGCACGGGGTTAGATACAGAATAAAGCTCCCTGTACACTGTCCCCATCAAACACTCCCAGGACAGGTACAGCATGGGGTTAGATACAGAGTAAAGCTCCCTCTACACTGTCCCCATCAAACACTCCCAGGACAGGTACAGCACGGGGTTAGATACAGAGTAAAGCTCCCTCTACACTGTCCCCATCAAACACTCCCAGGATAGGTACAGAATGGGGTTAGATGCAGAGTAAAACTCCCTCTACACTGTCCCCATCAAACACTCCCAGGACAGGTACAGCACAGGGTTAGATACAGAGTAAAGCTCCCTCTACACTGTCCCCATCAAACACTCCCAGGACAGGTACAGCACGGGGTTAGATGCAGAGTAAAACTCCCTCTACGCTGTCCCCATCAAACACTCCCAGGACATTTACAGCACGGGGTTAGATACAGAGTAAAGCTCCCTCTACACTGTCCCCATCAAACACTCCCAGGACAGGTACAGCACGGGGTTAGATACAGAGTAAAGCACCCTCTACACTGACCCCATAAAGATCAAAAATGAAATTTTTGCAATTTTATCTTTATTTAAAACCCAAGTTGCAGAAATGTTTGGGGCTTAGCTCCATATTTTCAGCTCTAGATGGGTGTCTTTCGATAGTAATGTGCAGTGTGCCTCCTCCGGCTGATACCCCACAGTGTGCCCCCCGGCTGATACCCCACAGTGTGCCCCCCGGCAGATACCCCACAGTGTGCCCCCCGGCTGATACCCCACAGTGTGCCCCCCGGCTGATACCCCACAGTGTGCCCCCCGGCTGATACCCCACAGTGTGCCCCCCGGCTGATACCCCACAGTGTGCCCCCTCTGGCTGATACCCCACAGTGTGCCCCCCGGCTGATACCCCACAGTGTGCCCCCTGGCTGATACCCCACAGTGTGCCCCCCGGCTGATACCCCACAGTGTGCCCCCTCCGGCTGATACCCCACAGTGTGCCCCCTCCGGCTGATACCCCACAGTGTGCCCCTCGGCTGATACCCCCACAGTGTCCCCTCCGGCTGATACCCCACAGTGTGCCCCCTCTGGCTGATACCCCACAGTGTGCCCCCTCCGGCTGATACCCCCACAGTTCCCCCTCCGGCTGATACCCCACAGTGTGCCTCCTCCGGCTGATACCCCACAGTGCCCCCTCCGGCTGATACCCCACAGTGTGCCCCCTCTGGCTGATACCCCACAGTGTGCCCTCCGGCTGATACCCCACAGTGTGCCCCCTCCGGCTGATACCCCACAGTGTGCCCCCTCCGGCTGTTACCCCACAGTGTGACCCCTCCGGCTGATACCCCACAGTGTGCCCCCCGGCTGATACCCCACAGTGTGCCCCCCGGCTGATACCCCCACAGTGCCCCCTCCGGCTGATACCCCACAGTGCCCCCTCCGGCTGATACCCCACAGTGTGCCCCCCGGCTGATACCCCACAGTGTGCCCCCCGGCTGATACCCCCACAGTGCCCCCTCCGGCTGATACCCCACAGTGTGCCCCCTCCGGCTGATACCCCACAGTGTGCCCCCCGGCTGATACCCCACAGTGTGTCCACTCCGGCTGATACCACACAGTGTGCCCTCCGGCTGATACCCCACAGTGTGCCCCCCGGGCTGATACCCCACAGTGTGCCCCCCGGGCTGATACCCCACAGTGTTCCCCCTCCGGCTGATACCCCACAGTGTGCCCTCCAGCTGATACCCCACAGGGTGCCCCCCGGCTGATACCCCACAGTGTGCTCCCCGGCTGATACCCCACAGGGTGCCCCCTCCGGCTGATACCCCACAGTGTGCCCCCTCCGGCTGATACCCCACAGTGTGCCTCCTCCGGCTGATACCCCCACAGTGCCCCTCCGGCTGATACCCCCACAGTGTGCCTCCTCCGGCTGATACCCCCACAGTGCCCCCCGGCTGATACCCCCACAGTGTGCCCCCTCCGGCTGATACCCCACAGTGCCCCCCGGCTGATACCCCACAGTGTGCCCTCCGGCTGATACCCCACAGTGCCCCCCGGCTGATACCCCACAGTGTGTCCCCTCCGGCTGATACCCCACAGTGTGCCCCCTCCGGCTGATACCCCACAGTGTGCCCCCTCCGGCTGATACCCCACAGTGTGCCCCCTCCGGCTGATACCCCACAGTGTGCCTCCTCCGGCTGATACCCCACAGTGTGCCCCCTCCGGCTGATACCCCACAGTGTGCCCCCTCCAGCTGATACCCCACAGTGTGCCCCCCGGGCTGATACCCCACAGTATGCCCCCTCCAGCTGATACCCCACAGTGTGCCCCCTCCGGCTTATACCCCACAGTATGCCCCCTGCGGCTGATACCCCACAGTGTGCCCTCTGGCTGATACCCCACAGTATGCCCCCTGCGGCTGATACCCCACAGTGTGCCCCCTCCGGCTTATACCCCACAGTATGCCCCCTGCGGCTGATACCCCACAGTGTGCCCCCCGGGCTGATACCCCACAGTATGCCCCCTCCAGCTGATACCCCACAGTGTGCCCCCTCCGGCTTATACCCCACAGTATGCCCCCTCCGGCTGATACCCCACAGTGTGCCTCCTCCGGCTGATACCCCACAGTGCCCCCTCCGGCTGATACCCCACAGTGTGCCCCCTCCGGCTGATACCCCACAGTGTGTCCACTCCGGCTGATACCCCACAGTGTACCCTCCGGCTGATACCCCACAGTGTGCCCCCTCTGGCTGATACCCCACAGTGTGCCCCCTCCGGCTGATACCCCACAGTGCCCCCTTCGGCTGATACCCCACAGTGTGCCCCCCGGCTGATACCCCCACAGTGCCCCCTCCGGCTGATACCCCACAGTGTGTCCACTCCGGCTGATACCCCACAGTGTGCCCCCGGCTGATACCCCACAGTGTGCCCCCCGGCTGATACCCCACAATGTGCCCCCGGCTGATACCCCACAGTGTGCCCCCTCCGGCTGATACCCCACAGTGTGCCCCCTCCGGCTGATACCCCACAGTGTGCCCCCTCCGGCTGATACCCCACAGTGTTCCCCCCGGCTGATACCCCCACAGTGCCCCCTCCGGCTGATACCCCACAGTGTGCCCCCTCCGGCTGATACCCCACAGTGTGTCCACTCCGGCTGATACCCCACAGTATGCCCCCTCCGGCTGATACCCCACAGTGCCCCCCGGCTGATACCCCACAGTGTGCCCTCCGGCTGATACCCCACAGTGGCCCCTCCGGCTGATACCCCACAGTGTGCCCCCCGGGCTGATACCCCACAGTGTGCCCCCTCCGGCTGTTACCCCACAGTGCCCCCTTCGGCTGATACCCCACAGTGTGCCCCCCGGCTGATACCCCCACAGTGCCCCCCGGCTGATACCCCACAGTGTGCATCCTCCGGCTGATACCCCACAGTGTGCCCCCTCCGGCTGATACCCCACAGTGTGCCCCCTCCGGCTGATACCCCACAGTGTGCCCCCCGGGCTGATACCCCACAGTGTGCCCCCTCCGGCTGATACCCCCACAGTGTGCCCCCTCCAGCTGATACCCCACAGTGTGTCCACTCCGGCTGATACTCCACAGTGTGCCCCCTGCGGCTGATACCCCACAGTGTCCCCTCTGGCTGATACCCCGCAGTGTGCCTCCTCCGGCTGATACCCCACAGTGCGCCCCCCGGCTGATACCCCACAGTGTCCCCTCTGGCTGATACCCCGCAGTGTGCCTCCTCCGGCTGATACCCCACAGTGTGCCCCCTCCGGCTGATACCCCACAGTGTGCCCCCTCCGGCTGATACCCCACAGTGTGCCCCCTCCGGCTGATACCCCACAGTGTGTCCACTCCGGCTGATACTCCACAGTGTGCCCCCTCCGGCTGATACCCCACAGTGCCGCCCCCGGCTGATACCCCACAGTATGCCCCCTCCGGCTGATACCCCACAGTGCCCCCCGGCTGATACCCCACAGTGTGCCCCCTCCGGCTGATACCCCACAGTGTGCCCCCTCCGGCTGATACCCCACAGTGTGCCCTCCGGCTGATACCCCACAGTGCCCGCCGGCTGATACCCCACAGTGTGCCCCCTCCGGCTGATACCCCACAGTGTGCCCCCTCCGGCTGATACCCCACAGTGTGCCCCCTCCGGCTGATACCCCACAGTGTGCCCTCCGGCTGATACCCCACAGTGTGCCCCCTCCGGCTGATACCCCACAGTGTGCCCTCCGGCTGATACCCCACAGTGTGCCTCCTCCGGCTGATACCCCACAGTGTGCCTCCTCCGGCTGATACCCCACAGTGTGCCCCCTCCGGCTGATACCCCACAGTGCCCCCTCCGGCTGATACCCCACAGTGTGCCTCCTCCGGCTGATACCCCACAGTGTGCCCCCTCCGGCTGATACCCCACAGTGTGCCCCCTCCGGCTGATACCCTACAGTGTGGCCCCTCCGGCTGTTACCCCACAGTGCCCCCTCCGGCTGATACCCCACAGTGTGCCCTCCGGCTGATACCCCACAGTGTGCCCACCGGGCTGATACCCCACAGTGTGTCCACTCCGGCTGATACTCCACAGTGTCCCCTCCGGCTGATACCCCACAGTGTCCCCTCCGGCTGATACCCCACAGTGCCCCCCGGGCAGATACCCCACAGTGTGCCCCCTCCGGCTGATACCCCACAGTGTGCCCCCTCCGGCTGATACCCCCACAGTGTGTCCACTCCGGCTGATACTCCACAGTGTGTCCCCTCCGGCTGATACCCCACAGTGTGCCCCCTGGGCTGATACCCCACAGTGTGCCCCCCGGGCTGATTCCCCACAGTGTGCCCCCCGGCTGATACCCCACAGTGTGCCCCCCGGGCTGATACCCCACAGTGTGCCCCCCCGGGCTGATAGCCCACAGTGTGCCCCCTCCGGCTGTTACCCCACAGTGTGCCCCCCGGGCTGATACCCCACAGTGTGCCCCCTACGGCTGATACCCCCACAGTGTGCCCCCTCCAGCTGATAGCCCACAGTGTGCCCCCTCCGGCTGATACCCCACAGTGTGCCCCCGGGCTGATACCCCACAGTGTGCCCCCTACGGCTGATACCCCCACAGTGTGCCCCCTCCAGCTGATAGCCCACAGTGTGCCCCCCGGCTGATACCCCACAGTGTGCCCCCGGGCTGATACCCCACAGTATGCCCCCTCCGGCTGTTACCCCACAGTGCCCCCTCCGGCTGATACCCCCACAGTGTGCCCCCTCCAGCTGATACCCCACAGTATGCCCCCTCCGGCTGTTACCCCACAGTGCCCCCTCCGGCTGATACCCCACAGTGTGCCCCCGGGCTGATACCCCACAGTGTGCCCCCTCCGGCTGATACCCCCACAGTGTGCCCCCTCCGGCTGATACCCCACAGTGTGCCCCCTCCGGCTGATACCCCACAGTGTGCCCCCTCCGGCTGATACCCCACAGTGTGCCCCCTCCAGCTGATACCCCACAGTGTGCCCCCTCCGGCTTATACCCCACAGTGTGCCCCCTCCGGCTGATACCCCACAGTGCCCCCTCCGGCTGATACCCCACAGTGTGCCCCCTCCGGCTGATACCCCACAGTGTGCCCCCTCCGGCTTATACCCCACAGTGTGCCCCCTCCGGCTTATACCCCACAGTGTGCCCCCTGCGTCTGATACCCCACAGTGTCCCCCTCCGGCTGATACCCCACAGTGTGCCCCCTCCGGCTGATACCCCACAGTGTGCCCCCTCCGGCTGATAGCCCACAGTTTGCCCTCCGGCTGATACCCCACAGTGTGCCCCCTCCGGCTGATACCCCACAGTGTGCCTCCTCCGGCTGATACCCCACAGTGTGGCCCCTCCGGCTGATACCCCACAGTGTGTCCACTCCGGCTGATACTCCACAGTGTGCCTCCTCCGGCTGATACCCCACAGTGTGCCCCCTCCGGCTGATACCCCACAGTGTGCCCCCCGGCTGATACCCCCACAGTGTGCCCTCTCCGGCTGGTACCCCACAGTGTGCCCCCCGGTTGATACCCCACAGTGTGCCCTCCGGCTGATACCCCACAGTGTGCCCCCTCCGGCTGATACCCCACAGTGTGCCCCCGGCTGATACCCCACAGTGTGCCCCCGGCTGATACCCCACAGTGTGGCCCCCGGGCTGATACCCCACAGTGTCCCCTCCAGCTGATACCCCACAGTGTGCCCCCGGGCTGATACCGCACAGTGTGTCCACTCCGGCTGATACCCCACAGTGTCCCCTCCAGCTGATACCCCACAGTGTGCCCCCCGGGCTGATACCCCACAGTGTCCCCTCCAGCTGATACCCCACAGTGTGCCCCCCGGGCTGATACCCCACAGTGTGCCCCCTCCGGCTGATACCTCACAGTGTGCCTCCTCCGGCTGATACCCCACAGTGTGCCCCCCGGCTGATACCCCACAGTGTGCCCCCTCCGGCTGATACCCCACAGTGTGCCCCCTCCGGCTGATACCCCACAGTGTGCCCCCTCCGGCTGATACCCCACAGTGTGCCCCCTCCGGCTGATACCCCACAGTGTGCCCCCTCCGGCTGATACCCCACAGTGTGCCCCCTCCGGCTGATACCCCACAGTGCCCCCTCCGGCTGATACCTCACAGTGTGCCCCCTCCGGCTGATACCTCACAGTGTGCCCCCTCCGGCTGATACCCCCACAGTGCCCCCTCCGGCTGATCCCCCCACAGTGCCCCCTCCGGCTGATACCCCCACAGTGCCCCCTCCGGCTGATACCCCCACAGTGCCCCCTCCGGCTGATACCCCCACAGTGCCCCCTCCGGCTGATACCCCCACAGTGCCCCCTCCGGCTGATACCCCCACAGTGCCCCCTGCGGCTGATACCCCACAGTGTCCCCTCCAGCTGATACCCCACAGTGTGCCCCCGGGCTGATACCCCACAGTGTGCCCCCGGGCTGATACCGCACAGTGAGTCCACTCCGGCTGATACTCCACAGTGTGCCCCCTCCGGCTGATACCCCACAGTGTGCCCCCGGGCTGATACCGCACAGTGAGTCCACTCCGGCTGATACCCCACAGTGTGCCCCCTCCGGCTGATACCCCACAGTGTGTCCCCGGCTGATACTCCACAGTGTGCCCCCGGCTGATACCCCACAGTGCCCCCGGCTGATACCCCACAGTGTGCCCCCGGCTGATACCCCACAGTGTGCCCCCCGGCTGATACCCCACAATGTGCCCCCGGCTGATACCCCACAGTGTGTCCCCTCCGGCTGATACCCCACAATGTGCCCCCCGGGCTGATACCCCACAGTGTGTCCCCTCCGGCTGATACCCCACAATGTGCCCCCGGCTGATACCCCACAGTGTGTCCCCTCCGGCTGATACCCCACAGTGTGCCCCCTCCGGCTGATACCCCACAGTGTGCCCCCGGGCTGATACCGCACAGTGTGTCCACTCCGGCTGATACTCCACAGTGTGCCCCCTCCGGCTGATACTCCACAGTGTCCCCTCCGGCTGATACTCCACAGTGCCCGCCGGCTGATACCCCACAGTGCCCCCTCCGGCTGATACCCCACAGTGTGCCCCCTCCGGCTGATACCCCACAGTGTGCCCCCTCCGGCTGATACCCCACAGTGTCCCCTCCAGCTGATACCCCACAGTGTGCCCCCCGGGCTGATACCCCACAGTGTCCCCTCCAGCTGATACCCCACAGTGTGCCCCCCGGGCTGATACCCCACAGTGTGCCCCCTCCGGCTGATACCTCACAGTGTGCCTCCTCCGGCTGATACCCCACAGTGTGCCCCCCGGCTGATACCCCACAGTGTGCCCCCTCCGGCTGATACCCCACAGTGTGCCCCCTCCGGCTGATACCCCACAGTGTGCCCCCTCCGGCTGATACCCCACAGTGTGCCCCCTCCGGCTGATACCCCACAGTGTGCCCCCTCCGGCTGATACCCCACAGTGTGCCCCCTCCGGCTGATACCCCACAGTGCCCCCTCCGGCTGATACCTCACAGTGTGCCCCCTCCGGCTGATACCTCACAGTGTGCCCCCTCCGGCTGATACCCCACAGTGCCCCCTCCGGCTGATACCCCACAGTGCCCCCTCCGGCTGATACCTCACAGTGTGCCCCCTCCGGCTGATACCCCCACAGTGCCCCCTCCGGCTGATACCCCCACAGTGCCCCCTCCGGCTGATACCCCCACAGTGCCCCCTCCGGCTGATACCCCCACAGTGCCCCCTCCGGCTGATACCCCCCCAGTGCCCCCTCCGGCTGATACCCCCACAGTGCCCCCTCCGGCTGATACCCCCACAGTGCCCCCTGCGGCTGATACCCCACAGTGTCCCCTCCAGCTGATACCCCACAGTGTGCCCCCGGGCTGATACCCCACAGTGTGCCCCCGGGCTGATACCGCACAGTGAGTCCACTCCGGCTGATACTCCACAGTGTGCCCCCTCCGGCTGATACCCCACAGTGTGCCCCCGGGCTGATACCGCACAGTGAGTCCACTCCGGCTGATACCCCACAGTGTGCCCCCTCCGGCTGATACCCCACAGTGTGTCCCCGGCTGATACTCCACAGTGTGCCCCCGGCTGATACCCCACAGTGTGCCCCCCGGCTGATACCCCACAATGTGCCCCCGGCTGATACCCCACAGTGTGTCCCCTCCGGCTGATACCCCACAGTGTGCCCCCCGGCTGATACCCCACAATGTGCCCCCCGGGCTGATACCCCACAGTGTGTCCCCTCCGGCTGATACCCCACAATGTGCCCCCGGCTGATACCCCACAGTGTGTCCCCTCCGGCTGATACCCCACAGTGTGCCCCCTCCGGCTGATACCCCACAATGTGCCCCCGGCTGATACCCCACAGTGTGTCCCCTCCGGCTGATACCCCACAGTGTGCCCCCTCCGGCTGATACCCCACAGTGTGTCCCCTCCGGCTGATACCCCACAGTGTGCCCCCTCCGGCTGATACTCCACAGTGTCCCCTCCGGCTGATACTCCACAGTGCCCGCCGGCTGATACCCCACAGTGCCCCCTCCGGCTGATACCCCACAGTGTGCCCCCTCCGGCTGATACCCCAGAGTGTGCCCCCTCCGGCTGATACCCCACAGTGTGCCCTCCGGCTGATACCCTACAGTGTGGCCCCTCCGGCTGTTACCCCACAGTGTGCCCCCTCCGGCTGATACCCCACAGTGTGCCCCCCGGGCTGATACCCCACAGTGTGTCCACTCCGGCTGATACTCCACAGTGTCCCCTCCGGCTGATACCCCACAGTGTCCCCTCCGGCTGATACCCCACAGTGTGCCCCCTCCGGCTGATACCCCACAGTGCCCCCTCCGGCTGATACCCCACAGTGTGTCCACTCCGGCTGATACTCCACAGTGTGCCCCCCGGCTGATACCCCACAGTGTGCCCCCTCCGGCTGATACCCCACAGTGTGCCTCCTCCGGCTGATACCCCACAGTGTGCCCCCTCCGGCTGATACCCCACAGTGTGCCCCCTCCGGCTGATACCCCACAGTGCCCCCTCCGGCTGATACCCCACAGTGTGCCCCCTCCGGCTGATACCCCACAGTGTGCCCCCTGGGCTGATACCCCACAGTGTGCCCCCTGGGCTGATACCCCACAGTGTGCCCCCCGGGCTGATACCCCACAGTGTGCCCCCCGGGCTGATACCCCACAGTGTGCCCCCCGGGCTGATACCCCACAGTGTGCCCCCTCTGGCTGATACCCCACAGTGTGCCCCCTCCGGCTGTTACCCCACAGTGCCCCCTCCGGCTGATACCCCACAGTGTGCCCCCTCCGGCTGATACCCCCACAGTGTGCCCCCTCCAGCTGATACCCCACAGTGTGCCCCCTCCAGCTTATACCCCCCAGTGTGCCCCCTGCGTCTGATACCCCACAGTGTGCCCCCTGGCTGATACCCCACAGTGTGCCTCCTCCGGCTGTTACCCCACAGTGCCCCCTCCGGCTGATACCCCACAGTGTGCCCCCTCCGGCTGATAGCCCACAGTGTGCCCTCCGGCTGATACCCCACAGTGCCCCCTCCGGCTTATACCCCACAGTGTGCCCCCTCCGGCTGATACCCCACAGTGCCCCCTTCAGCTGATACCCCACAGTGTGCCCCCCGGCTGATACCCCACAGTGCCCCCTCCGGCTGATACCCCACAGTGCCCCCTTCAGCTGATACCCCACAGTGTGCCCCCCGGCTGATACCCCACAGTGCCCCCTCCGGCTGATACCCCACAGTGCCCCCTCCGGCTGATACCCCACAGTGCCCCCTCCGGCTGATACCCCACAGTGCCCCCTTCAGCTGATACCCCACAGTGTGCCCCCCGGCTGATACCCCACAGTGCCCCCTCCGGCTGATACCCCACAGTGTGCCCCCTCCGGCTGATACCCCACAGTGTGGCCCCCGGGCTGATACCCCACAGTGTGCCCCCGGCTGATACCCCACAGTGTGGCCCCCGGGCTGATACCCCACAGTGTGGCCCCCGGGCTGATACCCCACAGTGTCCCCTCCAGCTGATACCCCACAGTGTGCCCCCGGGCTGATACCCCACAGTGTCCACTCCGGCTGATACTCCACAGTGTCCCCTCCGGCTGATACTCCACAGTGTGCCCCCTCTGGCTGATACCCCACAGTGTGCCTCCTCCGGCTGATACCCCACAGTGTGCCCCCTCCGGCTGATACCCCCACAGTGCCCCCTGCGGCTGATACCCCCACAGTGTGCCCCCTCCGGCTGATACCCCACAGTGTGCCCCCGGGCTGATACCCCACAGTGTGCCCCCTCCGGCTGATACCCCACAGTGTGCCCCCCGGGCTGATACCCCACAGTGTGCCCCCCGGCTGATACTCCACAGTGTCCCCTCCCGCTGATACCCCACAGTGTGCCCCCGGCTGATACCCCACAGTGTGCCCCCCGGCTGATACCCCACAGTGCCCCCTCCCGCTGATACCCCACAGTGTGCCCCCTCCCGCTGATACCCCCACAGTGGCCCCTTCCGGTGATACCCCCACAGTGTGCCCCCGGGCTGATACCCCACAGTGTCCCCTCCGGCTGATACCCCACAGTGTGCCCCCCGGGCTGATACCCCACAGTGTGTCCACTCCGGCTGATACCCCACAGTGTGCCCCCTCCGGCTGATACCCCACAGTGTGCCCCCGGCTGATACCCCACAGTGTGTCCACTCCGGCTGATACCCCACAGTGTGCCCCCTCCGGCTGATACCCCACAGTGTGCCCCCACCGGCTGATACCCCACAGTGTCCACTCCGGCTGATACTCCACAGTGTGCCCCCCGGGCTGATACCCCACAGTGTGCCCCCCGGGCTGATACCCCACAGTGTGCCCCCCGGGCTGATACCCCACAGTGTGCCCCCCGGGCTGATACCCCACAGTGTGCCCCCCGGGCTGATACCCCACAGTGTGCCCCCCGGGCTGATACCCCACAGTGTGCCCCCCGGGCTGATACCCCACAGTGTGCCCCCCGGGCTGATACCCCACAGTGTGCCCCCCGGGCTGATACCCCACAGTGTGCCCCCCGGGCTGATACCCCACAGTGTGCCCCCCGGGCTGATACCCCACAGTGTGCCCCCCGGGCTGATACCCCACAGTGTGCCCCCCGGGCTGATACCCCACAGTGTGCCCCCCGGGCTGATACCCCACAGTGTGCCCCCCGGGCTGATACCCCACAGTGTGCCCCCCGGGCTGATACCCCACAGTGTGCCCCCCGGGCTGATACCCCACAGTGTGCCCCCCGGGCTGATACCCCACAGTGTGCCCCCCGGGCTGATACCCCACAGTGTGCCCCCCGGGCTGATACCCCACAGTGTGCCCCCCGGGCTGATACCCCACAGTGTGCCCCCCGGGCTGATACCCCACAGTGTGCCCCCCGGGCTGATACCCCCACAGTGTGCCCCCTCCGGCTGATACCCCACAGCGTGCCCAGGTTGCTTAGCCTAAACGAAAGATCAAAGCTAAGATTTTTCAGAGGTGGGCAAGGGGTCGCGATTGGGGTATTTAACATTAAACACAGATCCGGACTGGCTTTCAACTCTTGCAGCTCTCCTTAACGACATGATGTTAGCAGTGTTGGGCTGGCTCTGGGAAGGTGCTGTAGCTCCCGTCTAGCCAAAGGGAAGATGGGAATGTAGTGCTGCATAGCGCCTCTCCTGGGGGGGGGGGGGGGGGGGGGGGGGGCGCACGCGCGGCCTGCCTTCTGTCCAAACCAGGCTTCAATACAGCTGGATTCTGAGCGTGCAGGGGCATGAAGTTTAATAACGTACAACACAAAACAAACAATTCATCGGTGCTTCAAACAAAGTCTGTTCTGGAAACCTGGAGCTTTTATGATGAACAAAATGTGTGTGCGTGAGCATAGGGACAGGGGCTTCCGAATGGGTGCGTGTGTGCACGTCAATATATAGTGTGTGCACGTGTGCGTGCAAATATATACAGAGACTTCTTAGTGTGTGTGTGTGTATATATAAATATACATACAGGCTTCCCAGTGTGTCTGCATATACACAGAGGCCTCCCAGTGTGTCTGCATATACACAGAGGCTTCTCAGTGTGTCTGCATATACACAGAGGCTTCCCAGTGTGTCTGAGTATACACAGAGGCTTCCTCGGTTGGCCAGCACACTCATTCTGTTCCACAGCCCAGGCGTCCTCACTGCTGTTTGCATCCTTCCTTCTTCTCCTTTGATTTCTGTCTCACCATCTTTTCTTCCTGTCGCCTGGTCGGTGGAACACATGTCGGCTCGGACGAATCATCCAGGTAGTCATAGAAACCATCTGGTGGCACAGTACGGGGGTGAGGCAAAGCTGTAGCAGGGAGAAAGGCGAACACGTTACCACCCAACAAGCAGACAGCAAGATTGGACAGAGGACAACCGAGACATGGCAGTAAATTGGAGGCTGCAATCTAATCAGGGTGTTTCTATATCAAGTTCTGAATGTGAAGGTGTTACCTGATGGAACAGTAGGAAATAGGTCGGAGCCGTGCTCAGTGTTTTTGGTTTTAAAGGTTGGATCCAGCTCCTCAGCAATGTTTCTGGGGAATGGATGCCTGCAGCAAAACAAAAAACACATTAATCTCTTCTCACGGTGTTTTTTAAATTATTATTTAATGATACGTCTGCCACAGAAGTAACTCACTCCTGTTACTCTTGTGTTCTTCTGGAAACTTTGACTCTTTGGGCAGTCCCCAGCACAATCTAGATTTGGGTGGGCAGGTTTCTCATTTAGTCTGAGAGTGGAAAGGTTGAATGATGAGAGTTAAAGGGACCCCCACACATCAGTTTATTCGGTGAGCTGCTGAAACACCTCAGACCACTCGGGCCCAATGTCAGAGCCCAGTCTGGGCAGAGGTTTGTAGATCACAGTCAATGCCACCAGGTGGCGCTGCTATAGTTGTCCTTGGTGCTGCTCGGCAGAAAGGGGGGGGCGCCGTGTGCTTTTGGTAATATTGGAGTCACTGCACCCAGTGAACGGGACTGGAAATACCCCCTCTCCTCCTCACATCACAGATGTAAACACCCCTCAACTTCGGTAGAAAACAGAGCAAGGTTGGAGAGAAGGGAAAGTGCAGATGTAGAGTGGGTTACAGACGACCAACCCCCAGTTTGAAGCCATTTCCCTCCTTCCTGCCAGCACTGGTTGGTGATATCACTGGAAGCCCTTACCTGGTTCTCTGCAGTTGCTCTGTGGGCGATCCTCTCTCTGGAGTCTGCTCATCACTGGGTGACGGAAATCCTTCCGAGTTCAGTCGCTCTTGTCGAGTGGAGTCTGCTAGACTCTGGAAAGGAAGGACAACGCAAATAAAACATGGACCATCCCCCTTTCCCGCCCCCTATCCAGTGGCTCATCAGTTAACTTAGTAATAGAGCTGTACAGACCCTGCCTGTCTCTGGTTTGCCTCCCAGTCACTGCCGAGTCTAGATAACCTGGTGCAAAGGAATGTTTATGCAGCATTCCTGCTGCCGATTGACATCCTGTCATTGCTGTTGCAAACGGTGCTGCACTCAAGACACCAGGTGAGGCGTGGTCCGGCCGAATTGGATGTTAAACCAAGATTAAAGCATGAAGGATCCCAACCTCAGCAGAGCATCAATTAATTGTTGGCGCATCCAGTGAGGAGCTGGGGGAAATCACCATAATGGGGAAAGGAGAATGAAAACTGGGCATCACGGCCCAGCAGAAAGACACACAAACCCTAACCCTAATCCCTGCCTGCAAGAAGCTGTTAGCAGCGCTGCTGGGAGGTTCCACCATTCTGTAATGACAGTGCAGTGATTGGCATGATGGGTCAAATGGCCTCTTCTTTTGCTATATCATTCTATGATTTTTAAAAAAAAAGAGTACCCAATCATTTTTTCCAATTAAGGGGCAATTTAGCGCGGCCAATCCACCTACCCTGAACATTTTTGGGTTGTGGGGGCAAAACCCAAACACGGGGAGAATGTGCAAACTCCACACGGACAGAGCTGGGATCGAACCTGGGACCGTGGCGCTGTGAGGCAGCAGTGCTAACCACTGCGCCACCGTGCTGCCCTCGTCATTCTACGATTGGGATATTGTCATACAGGCAAACAAGGGTAAACTCCAAACCAGACGATGGACGACTGCACCGATGTTTAGTGCTATGACTCCAATCATGTGATTAAACCAAACAAGGTGGATCCTTGGATCAAGTTGATAGGCTGCACTGGAAACTGATGTTCCGCATCCCCATTTCTATCCACTCTCCTTACCCGCCTCTTCTGCCTCTCCGAGGAATCACTGCTTTCGTCGGAATACTCTCTCCTCATCAGCCTCTGGTCCAGCCCCTTGGACTGTTTGTGAGCTTTCAGTTCTTGCCTCTGAATATACTTTGCTATTTCCTGGTAGAAGCAGAATTGGTCTTAGCTCTTGTCCAATCAAAAGTAAACTGGACAGCAATATTTATATAAAGTGAGAAAACCTTTCCATTTATAAACCATTATAAACCATTAATAAGTTGCGTTTGTGATGTTTTGGAGGGATTAATATTGGCCAGGGCACCAGCCCAGCTCTTCCAAATAGTGCCATGGGATCTGTCACACCTACCCGAAGGGGCAGACAAGCTTCCTGCAAAAGACGGCACGTCCAGCAGTGCAGCACCCTCTCAGCACTGCCCCCCTCAGCACTGCCCTGGAGTGCCGGACAGCATTACCTTCTCAAGTCTCTGCAGTTGAGCTTGAACCCATGACCACAGTATCAGAGGTGCGCGTGCTATCCACCGAGTCAAGGCTGACACCTATTATTAACATCTCAGGGTGAAGCCCCACGATCAATGTCACCACCAGACTGAGGTCCCGGGTCCTTCAGTTGCCGGGGAGATTGGGGCCGTGTTCGGGGGGGCCCGAATGAAAATAAATCAGCAAAATTAACCCGACGTTCAGGGCCGGTGGGACATCCCATTGGTCAGCGCTGTGTACCAGCTACCCAGCATTACCTGGCCCCGTATCCCACCTACCAAAGTATCTGTTACATGCAGCAAGTTAGAAATGCAGTGAGGGTTCCCCTGTTTGACAGCCCAGCATCCCTGACCGAGATACTGGGCAATAAAATGCAACCACGGCCCACATCACCCGGGGGAAATATCTGGTGTAAAAAAACCTCAACCAAGCCTCAACGTCCCTGGTTACACTCACTGCACAAGAACAAACACACCCGTTGCCTGGACGTTACCTCGTCCTGTGCCACCTGCGCTGTACGGAAGTCCTCCTCCTGGTTCCTTTGGCTCTTTGATCTCTGCAAGAGATTTTTTTAGGTCAGGTTTAGAGAGGAGACAAGATGTAGAACACTGCGAGAAGGAAAATGCCACAATACTTCATATCCAATCTTTCTGGGTGGGGGCAGGAAAGGCTGGCAGAGCAGAGAAAATACTTAGTACCTTGTAATATATATATATAACTGACTTGGAAAAAAACGTAGCGGGTCTGATTAGCAAGTTTGCGGATAGTGATGAAGATCGTCAGAGAATACAACAGGATATAGATAGGCTGCAAAATTGGGCAGAGAAATGGCAGATGGAATTTAACCCGGACAAACGTGAGGTGATCCATTTTGGTAGATCCAATTCAGGTGGGAGCTATAAAATAAATGGCAGAACCATCAGGAGCATAGAGACACAGAGAGATCTGGGCGTGCAGGTCCACAGATCCTTAAAAGTGGCAGCACAGGTGGAAATGGTGGTAAAGAAAATATATGGCATGCTTGCCTTCATAGGACAGGGTATCGAGTATAAAAGCTCGAAAATTATGTTACAATTATGCAGAATCTTGATTCGGCCACATTTGGAATGTCCAATTCTGGTCACCGCACTACCAGAAGGGAGGCTTTTGTGGAGGCTTTGGAGAGAGTACAGAAAAGGTTTCCCAGGATGTTGCTTGGTATGGAGGGTATTAGCTACGAGGAGAGATTGGATAAACTGGGATTGTTCTCCCTAGAGAGACGGAGGCTGAGGGGCAACCTGATAGAATCGATGGAACCATCAATTCAGCGAACACGTGTAGTTGGATCTGAACAGAGGCTTTAATACACTTACAATAGAGCCAGCCTATTCGTCGTTGAACTTCAGGTGAAATGGCAGGCTGGCTCTAAGGCACTGATCTTTATACATCGGTCCCAGGGGGGAGGAGTCCTGGGCGGAGCCAAGGGAGGAGCCCAGTACAACTCTCGCGTACTCCCAGAGCGACTCCCCCTGGTGGTCGGATAGTGCAACTGCACTTACAATGGGTAGATAACGAACATATATACATGGAGTGATATTGGCAACTATATATAGTGGAATCACATTCACCACAAGAAGTTTATAAAATTATTAGGGGTATAGATAGGGTGAACAGTTTTTCCCCAGGGCGCAAATAACAATTACAAGGGGGCACAGGTTCAAGGTGAGGGGGGAAAGGTTCAGTTGAGATGTGCGGGGGAAGTTTTTTTTTTACACAGAGGGTGGTGGTGGCCTGGAATGCACTGCCAAGGGAGGTGGTTGAGGCAGATACGTTAGCGAACTTTCAGACTAATCTGGATAGACACATGAACAGACGGGGTATAGAAGGATACAGGTGGTTGGTCTAGATATGACGTGGAAGTGCCGGTGTTGGACTGGGGTGAGCACAGTAAGAAGTCTTACAACACAAGGTTAAAGTCCAACATGTTTGTTTTAAACACTAGCTTTCAGAGCAATGCTCCTTCCTCTTACTGTAGATAGGACACGTGATCGGCGCAGGCTTGGAGGTTGAAGGGTCTGTTCCTGTGCTGTACTGTTCTTCGTTCTTTGAGACATGGAGGACTGAATGCCTGTACTTTTCCCTTGAACCCCCAGCCACATACTCATCCACCTTCCCTTCGGAAAACGTTAACCAGCTTCAACTCAACTGCTTTCAAAAGTAAATCATCCAATCATCGCTGCGGAAAATCAATGTTTCATTTCTTCTCTAACTCCATGAAACTTCTCCAATTAAAATTTCTTTCTGACACTTTATCTTTGATTCCTAACTCAGGTCAAAAGGTAACAGTATTCTGGGATTGGGCTAACGTGGGAGCTGCCAGGGTCAATGAGGGGCCCCTTCAACATCAATTCAAATGTGGCACCAGGCCACCTAGGACAGATGGTCCAATGGTAGGTTATTCGCAGCCAGAGAGCGCGAGAGCGAGCCACAGAGGTTTCACCAGAGAATTCCATCGATAGGGAGGGTTGTATGGGCTGGAGGACGGAGGAGGTTGTACAAATCGGGAAGGTATTTGGGGCTGAAGGATGTTACAGAGATAGGGAGGGTGGTAGGGGCTGGAGGAGGTTACGAGATAGGGAGGGTGGTAGGGGCTAGACGAGGTTACAGAGATAGGGAGGGTGTTAGGGGCTGGAGGAGGTTACAGAGATAGGGAGGGTGGTAGGGGTTGGAGAAGGTTACAGAGATAGGGAGGGTGGTAGGGGCTGGACAAGGTTAGAGATACGGAGGGTGGTAGGGGCTGGACAAGGTTACAGAGATAGGGAAGATGGTAGGCTGGAGGAGGTTAGAGATAGGGAGGGTGATAGGGGTTGGAGGATGTTACAGAGATAGGGAGGGTGTTAGGGGCTGGAGGAGGTTACAAAGATAGTGAGGGTGGTAGGGGCTGGAGGAGGTTACAGGGATAGGGAGGGTGGTAGGGGCTGGACAAGGTTACAGAGATAGTGAGGGTGGTAGGGGCTGGAGGAGGTTACAGAGATAGGGAAGATGGTAGTCTGGAGGAGGTTACAGAGATAGGGAGGGTGGTAGGGGTTGGAGGAGGTTGCAGAGATAGTGAGGGTGGTAGGGGCTGGAGAAGGTTACACAGTTAGGGAGGATGGTAGGCTGGAGGAGGTTACAGAGATAGGGAGGGTAGTAGTGGCTGCAGGAGGTTACAGAGATAGTGAGGGTGGTAGGGGTTGGAGGAGGTTGCAGAGATAGTGAGGGTGGTAGGGGCTGGAGGAGGTTACACAGTTAGGGAGGATGGTAGGCGAGAGGAGGTTACAGAGATAGGGAGGGTGGTAGTGGCTGGAGGAGGTTACAGAGATAGGGAGGGTGGTAGGGGCTGGAGGAGGTTACAGAGATAGTGAGGGTGGTAGGGGCTGGAGGAGGTTACACAGCTAGGGAGGATGGTAGGCTAGAGGAGGTTACAGAGATAAGGAGGGTGTTAGGGGCTGGAGGATGTTACAGAGATAGGGAGGGTGGAGGGGCTGGATGAGGTTACAGAGATGGGAGGGTGGTAGGGGCTGGACAAGATTAGAGATACGGAGGGTGGTAGGGGTGGAGGATGTTACAGAGATAGGGAGGGTGTTAAGGGCTGGAGGAGGTTACAGAGATAGTGAGGGTGGTAGGGGCTGGAGGAGGTTACAGGGATAGGGAGGGTGGTAGGGGCTGGACAAGGTTACAGAGATAGTGAGGGTGTTAAGGGCTGGAGGAGGTTACAGAGATAGGGAGGGTGGTAGGGGTTGGAGGAGGTTACAGAGATAGGGAGGATGGTCGGCGACAGGAGGTTACAGAGATAGGGAGGTTGGTAGTGGCTGGAGGAGGTTACAGAGATAGGGAGGGTGGTAGGGGCTGGAGGAGGTTACAGGGATAGGGAGGGTGGTAGGGGTTGGAGGATGTTACAGAGATAGGGAGGGTGTTAGGGGCTGGAGGAGGTTACAGAGATAGTGAGGGTGGTAGGGACTGGAGGAGGTTACAGGGATAGGGAGGGTGTTAGGGGCTGGAGGATGTTACAGAGATAGGGAGGGTGTTAGGGGCTGGAGGAGGTTACAGAGATAGTGAGGGTGGTAGGGGCTGGAGGAGGTTACAGAGATAGGGAGGGTGGTAGGGGCTGAGGTTACAGAGATAGTGAGGGTGGTAGGGGTGGAGGATGTTACAGAGATAGGGGCTGGAGGAGGTTACAGAGGTGTTAGGGGCTGGAGGAGGTTACAGAGATAGGGAGGGTGGTAGGGGCTGGAGGAGGTTACAGAGATAGGGAGGGTGGTAGGGGCTGGAGGAGGTTACAGAGATAGGGAGGGTGGTAGTGGTGGAGGATGTTACAGAGATAGGGAGGGTGGTAGGGGCTGGAGGAGGTTACAGAGATAGTGAGGGTGGTAGGAGCTGGAGGAGGTTACAGAGATGGGAGGGTAGTAGTGGCTGGAGGAGGTTACAGAGATAGGGAGGGTGGTAGGAGCTGGAGGAGGTTACAGAGATAGGGAGGGTGGTAGGGGCTGGAGGAGGTTACAGAGATAGGGAGGGTGGTAGGGGCTGGAGGAGGTTACAGAGATAGTGAGGGTGGTAGGGGTGGAGTATGTTACAGAGATAGGGAGGGTGGTAGGGGCTGGAGGAGGTTACAGAGATAGGGAGGGTGTTAGGGGCTGGAGGAGGTTACAGAGATAGGGAGGGTGGTAGGGGCTGGAGGAGGTTACAGAGATAGGGAGGGTGGTAGGGGCTGGAGGAGGTTACAGAGATAGGGAGGGTGGTAGGGGCTGGAGGAGGTTACAGAGATAGGGAGGGTGGTAGTGGCTGGAGGAGGTTACAGAGATAGGGAGGGTGGTAGGGGCTGGAGGAGGTTACAGAAATAGGGAGGGTGGTAGGGGCTGGAGGAGGTTACAGAGATAGTGAGGGTGGTAGGGGCTGGAGGAGGTTACAGAAATAGGGAGGCTGAAGTGAACATTTACTGATGAGGACAATTGGATGTTTAAATCCATTAAAGAATTGAACGATCAGCCCAGCTGCACGTTAACGATTGGAGACGCCTCACACTATCCCATCAGGAACCACAATCGGAGTCTGCAAACCCAGGTGTTCTAATTGAGCTCACTGACCAGCTGCACCAGCCTCAATTCCTCCTCTTCCTGCAGGAGTCGAGCCAACGCCTCATCTCGCTGTAGCTGCTCCCCGTCACTCTCGCCAGAATCTCGGATATTCAGCTGTGCAACCTCCCTGTCCAGAGGGTTTTGCCCGTGCCCATGCCACAACCTCTTCCCTGTAAAATACAAAACAACATCAAAATCCATTTACATTCTTCCCTCATTCAATTGCCACCTTGTGCGAGAGCGACTAAAACCGTGGACGTCCGGTCCTTCACCCGTCATTAGGGCCTGGATATTCTACTCTGTGGGGCATCACAGCCTTCATGGGGAAGGTGGGAAGCAAATCAGGGCAGGATTCCTGCTCGGCAGCTCCACTTCCCACCCAGCAAGTTGGAGCTCACTGTAGCGTCCAGTGGCACTGGACAGGTCAATACATCTGCTCTCACTCCACAACTCCTCCCGCTGTAATGCATGCGTGAGGTACAAATGTGCGAGGCTGTCGCTCCAGCACCGCAGAGCTGGGAGCACCGTGTCTGACTGGCAGCTTTAATGGAAACTCATTCTTTGTAATCATTGAAGGAAATCTGATTGAGTGCCTCAAAATTTATTCGGCATTTTGAGAAGGTCAACTGCGAAGAAACTAGCTCCGTGGTTAGGCAACTCGATGGCAGGATCAGGAAAGCACCAGAAGCTCACAAGGAGATTGCGGAGGGGAATTGGAGTTGGACGGAGAACATCAAATCTGGTGGAGACGAAATCCAGAGTCGACTTTTGAAAGCAAGTGGACTTAGAAAAAGAACATTTTAAATGGGCAGAGAATGGGATAAGGGGATAGCTCTGGGACAGTTAGCTCATACATGGTGGGCTCAATGGCCTAAGTCTGTTCTGTAAAATTCAGGTGATCTTATATGGAGAAGTGTCCCCTGTTCCCCATTTATCACAGTTGCCCTTCGGTCACCCTCCAATTGCAGAGCTGGTGTCAGCCGTGAAATCTCTGGTGCAGCGCTGAATCTCTACAGTGCAGCAGGAGGCCATTCGGCCCATTGAATCTGCACCAACTCTCCGAAAGAGCACCCTACCTAGGCCCAATCCCTATAACCCTGTAATCCTATCTAACCTTTAGCAATTTAGCATGGTCTATCCACCTAACCTGCACATCTTTGGACAAGGGGTTAGGATTAGGGGAGAATGTTCAAACTCCACAGTCACCCAAGGTCAAAATTGAACCCAGGTCCCTGTGAAGCAGCAGTGCTAACCGCTGAACGAGTGCTGCACTAACTGACAAACCAGTAACAGGAGGGAAGTATAGCCAGCTAAATGGTAATTTCTTTAATGAGACTGAGTGTGTAGAACTCCCCTTCCGACAGCCAAGTCCTACTCGACAACATCCCCTCTCTGATTTGGACTGGTTTGACCGTATGGGACCGGGCACCTTGGTGCTGGCTCCATCTCTCCAGCCTCCAGCTGGGACTGTCCACACTGAGAATGGATTACCTCTGGGCCTGTGCATCTCTTCTCCAGCCCCATACACCTCAGCCTCGAGCAGCAGTCTCCTCTGGTTTCTCAGCTCTTCCTCTTCCTGTAACCTCCTGGCCACTTCCTGCAAGACCAACACAGGTAGGAGGTTAGTCACAACTTTGCCTGAGGGAAAAGCTTTGCTTACAAACCTGTTCTCATCAGAGCTAGGAAAACCCTGTGTTTTATTGCAATCGAGAAATGAGAAAAAGAAAGACATTAGGCAGTAACCCACAGGGGACGGAGGGAAGTCAGAAGGCAGAGCACAAAATTCATCCAGGGAGTCCCCCATCCAGCTCAGTATCCAGTGGACATTGCGAGGGAGAGCCAGGTTAACCTGAACCCCTGAGAGTCAGCACCTTCAGGGAGAGGAGGGGGAGCTGAACCCCAGTGAGAGTCAGCACCTTCAGGGAGAGGAGGGGGAGCTGAACCCCAGTGAGAGTCAGCACCTTCAGGGAGAGGAGGGGGAGCTGAACCCCAGTGAGAGTCAGCACCTTCAGGGAGAGGAGGGGGAGCTGAACCCCAGTGAGAGTCAGCACCTTCAGGGAGAGGAGGGGGAGCTGTACCCCAGTGAGAGTCAGCACCTTCAGGGAGAGGAGGGGGAGCTGAACCCCAGTGAGAGTCAGCACCTTCAGGGAGAGGAGGGGGAGCTAAACCCCAGTGAGGGTCAGCACCTTCAGGGAGAGGAGGGGGAGCTAAACCCCAGTGAGAGTCAGCACCTTCAGGGAGAGGAGGGGGAGCTGTACCCCAGTGAGAGTCAGCACCTTCAGGGAGAGGAGGGGGAGCTGAACCCCAGTGAGAGTCAGCACCTTCAGGGAGAGGAGGGGGAGCTGAACCCCAGTGAGAGTCAGCACCTTCAGGGAGAGGAGAAAGGAAAGGGGTTTAACAATTGAAAATGATGAAGCTATGCAGGATTATCAGAGGAGGGACACAGATACATTAATAACAGCTTCTCATTGCAAACAGATTCGGATTGTAGGAGGGCGATCTGATCACAGAGGTAGGTGGTCACAACAAACTCGGAGTTGGTGGGGATTTTTAGCGGCAATTTTCTTAAAATGTTTTGACAGGAAATGAAACACTGACCAGAGCCTGTTCCAGGAAGCAGCAGCTTAGAGACGGGTACAATCAGACAGCTCACTGCTAATACAAAGTAAAATGCAAAGTAGGAGCCAGGGCCACAGCAGTTTAGTGATAGAACCTAAAGGTTGCCAGAATCTGGGGCTTTACATTCCAGTGGGTTCTGACGCCCTCCATTTCTGATCAGTGCCATTGTCGACCAAAAAAACCAGCAAGTCCTGAGGAAATGGGTTATGACTAAACAAAGATACAGGCACTGGCCCTCTCCTTTCCAGACACCCACAGGCACAGAGTTAACCGGGTTGTTTGGGGGATGGTGGGGGGGAAAACGCAGGAATTAGGAAGGTTGATCTCATTGGCCATCCCTAATCCCATAGCTTCCTCCAGCCCTCGGAGATCTGCTCCAATTCCGGCCTCTTGCACATTCCCAGTTTTCATCCCCCCCCCCCCCCCCATTAGTGGCAGTGCCTGAGCTCGGAACTCAGGGATTCCCTCCCCGAACCTCACTCTCTCCTCCTTGGAGGAGCGCCTCAGAAGCCAGCTCTTTGACCCAGCTCTCGGTTCCAGTATCCCCGACTCCAAGCTGTTTTGGCTAAATCTCTCCTGTGAGACACCCCGGGATGTTCCACTCGGGTGAAGGTGCAATGTAAATGCAAGTTGTTGTTGCGCTTGTTGAAGCCACCCTCCAAAAGGCCGCCTGCTCTCCCCTCCTCAAAGACCCTCTTTTAAAGAAAACTCTGACCAAGCTGCTGGTGTGAAAATCCCTACCTGTTTGTTAACACTCCTGTGAGCAATGTTTGAAGAGGTTATAGAAATGCGAGTTATGGTCGAATCACCAGTCTGTGCAGATTTGTCTGATCGCAGGTTGGGATGTTTACATTAGGCTTCAGTGCCTTTTGTACCAGGAAGAGATTTGGACCCTTGACCCAACCATGACACTGAAACCACTGGGCTCCAAGCTACAAGAGGAAGTGACAAATTTCAACGTGTGTGTTTTGACTCGATAATCTACCAATAGTTCTGTATCCACACCCAACGGGCTGATCAGGATCACAGACCAGGGGCTGATTCTTCCATCCCGCGGCAGGGTGTCCACGTCATCGTAAACGCCGTCGCGTTTTACAACGGCGTGAACGGGCCGCTCCCACGACTAATTCAGCACGGCACTAGAGCAGTTCGCGCCGCTACAGCTGCAGATCCCCGTGTGAACTGTGCGCCACGGGATCCGCGCATGCTCAGTTGCGCCGGGGCCAATGAGGACATGTGCAGTGGCACCAACGCGCGCATGTGCAATGGCCTTCTTCAACGCGCCAGCCCCGGCGCAACATGGCGCAGGACTACAGGGGCCGGCGCGTGGGAAACGAGGGCCCCAGCCACAGAGGCTGGCCCGCCGATCAGTGGGCCCCGACCACAGGCCACCCCACCCCCCCACGGAGAATCCCGCCCCAGGTTTATCCAACAACCATTCTGAACAGATCTCTGTACACGGAGCGGGTATCCACAGTAAACTCTGAACTCTGAACAACAGCACATTGGAGCTGGATTCCCTGGTGAGCTACACAGAGCTGAGAATCCAAGAACAATCCCCAGCTTGCAAGCTGGGATTTCACAATCAGCCTCAGTGCCCCGGGTAAGGGTGGGGGGGGACAGGAAAGATGCTGGTCCTCCAGCATGGGCCAATGACCCCTGGGGGAAAGTACACGTGCAGAGTCACAATCCGATTGGAGCTGGAAGAAAGGGGGGACAGAACAAGATACAAATAGATAAAAGCAAATTACTGCGGATGCTGGAATCTGAAACAAAAGAGAAAATGCTGGGAAATCTCAGCATGTCTGGCAGCATCTGTAGGGAGAGAAGAGCTATCGTTTCGAGTCCGATGACTCTTTGTCAAAGGTGACAGACAGAGTGAGTGGGAAATATTTATACTATGGAGTGAGAATGAAAGATGAGTCATAGCCACAGAAACCCTGGGAAACCGGATGCTAATGGCCACAGATACCAAGGGGGAAGAGTGTTAATGGCAGTCCCCAGAGAGAACAAAAGGTTTGAAAGGCCAAACAGTAGGGAAACTAACATCGGAGGGCGAACTCTAGATGTGGGGGAAGGGGAAGGGGAAAGCAAAGAGGAGAAAGGGTAAGAGAAGGTGGATAAAATGGGGGGGGGGGGTTAAATATATATTAAGAAAGACAAGAAAGAAAGAAATGGTAAAAGACAGTTAAAATGAAATGGGATGAAAACAAGTGGGTAAAGGTGGGATAGAGCTAATAATCTGAAGTTGTTGAATTTGATGTTGAGACTGGAAGGCTGTAGCGTGCCTAACCGGAAGATGAGATGTTGTTCCAAAGAGAGAGAGAGAGAGAGAGAGAGAGAGAGAGAGAGAGAAGGAGAGGCAGAGAAAGAGAGAGATGGGGAAGAAGGAAAAAGCAAAAGGGAATAAAGATTAAAAAGAGCGAAAAACCTCTCCATATAGCACCTCTCACAATCTCAGACACCCCAAAAGATTTCACGGTCAGTGAAATATATTTGAAATGTTGTTCTTGTTGCAGGAATGATGGCAGTGAATTTACACACAGCAAGATCCCACTCACAGCAATGCAATGATGACCCGAGAATCTGTTTTTGTGACGGGAAAATTATTATTTTAAAAATAAATTTAGAATACCCAATTATTATTTTTTTCCAATTAAGGGGCAATTTAGCGTGGCCAATTCTCCTAACCTGCACATCTTTGTGTTGTGGGGGCGAAACTCACGCAGACACAGGGAGTAGTGCAAACTCCACACGGACAGGGATTCAAACCAGGTCCTCAGCGCCGCAGTCCCAGTACTGCCACTGCATCACTGTGCTGCCTGTGATGGGCAAATTATTGACCTGGGTCAGGACACCGAGGTAAACTCCCAGCTCCTCGTTTCCACCCGCCTGATGGAGCAGACTGGGCCTCACTCTATCATCTCAACTGAACGTTAGTATCTGACGGTGCAGCACTCCTTCAGTACGAACACTGGGAGTGATAGGCCTGATTTTGTGTTTACCTGTCGACAGTGGGACTTGAACCAGAGAGAGGAATATTGACCCTAAGCTCAACACTGGACTCCTGCAAGTAAACCACCTGACTTCGCCACACAATAGGTTTCTGAGAGCCTCTCAAATTCCCCACTCGACTCACCTCGTAGTATTTTCTATTGGAAACAAGGGAGGTTTTTTCGAGCATCTCCTTTCACCCAGCCTCTGCAGTTACATCACTTCCCACATTGTGGTGCTGAAACTTCACATCCACAAGATCCTGATTTTGTTGTCCTGAACATGACTACTTAAAGAACAAAGAAAAGTATAGCACAGGAACAGGCCCTTCAGCCCTCCAAGCCTGTGAAAACCATGCTGCCCGTCTAACCCAAAACCTTCTACACTTCCGGGGTCTGTATCCATCCGATTCATGGTAGTTTTCAAGGCGCCCCTTAAACGTCGCTATCGTACCCGTTTCCACCATCTCCTCCGGCAGCAAGTTCCAGACACCCATTACCCTCTGTGTAAAAAAACTTCCCTCACACATCTCCTTCAAACTTTGACCCTCACACCATAATAATAATCGCTTATTGTCACAAGTAGGTTTCAATGAAGTTACTGTGAAAAGCCTCCTAGTTGCCACATTCCGGCGCCTGTTCGGGGAGACCGGTACGGGAATTGAATCCCTAATATATTGTATTAATAATCTTTACACTGCAAACTGATTAATTCCAACAGAGCAAAAAGCATTAAATAATATTACACAATAGATACTGAGGTCTAGACAGGAGAGCTTGAATTGCACAGCAGGGAGGCTAATGACTATTTAGCAATTACATTTTGGTCAATTGTTATTTTTTTCTATCTTTGGTTTCTGGTTTGTTTGTTTTGAACTTTGGGCATATCTTGGAGGCAGGGCAGTTCCAGGGTCAGGGGCCTATGTCCCCCTAGTAATTGACTCTTCCACCCTGGAAAAAGCTTCTGACTATCCGCTCTGTCCATGCCCCAATTGTGTAGACTTCCATCAGCCTCTTAACCTCTGTCGCTCCAGTGAGAACAAGCTGAGTTTATCCAACCTCTCCTCATAGCTAATGTCCTCCATACCAGGCAACATCCCAGTAAACCTCTTCTGTACCCTCTCCAAAGCCTCCATATAATAACATCCTCATTTTCTTTTGTAAGCCATGGTTGGGCTGCTTTTCTTGCGTTTTTGCACCATTGTCATGCACACATTCTTTCCATAAATATTAGCTATTATCTATTCACCATCATGCCTTTCAATAAAGTTCTGAAATCTATTTTACACAACTCACGCCACAAACCTTCTTAGTTTCCGGTCTTTCGATTTCCGATCCTAGATTTGGATCGAACTTCTTCACTTTCCATCCTAATGAAGAATTCTCTCATGTTATCTAAAAGACCCCGCACAACAAGATTATTAATTAATCCCTTCTCATTGCACAATACCAAATCTAGGAAAGCCTGTTCCCTAAACTGGTTCCTCGATGTACTGGTCTAAAAATCCATCCTGTACGTACTCCAGGAATTCATCCTCAACAGAATTATTGCTAATTTGCTTTGCTCATTCCAAGTGCATGTTAAAGTCACCCATGGTTACAGTAGCACCCTATGTTCATCTCTAATTTCTTGTTTAATGCTATCCCCCACCTTACCACTGCTGTTTGGAGACCTATAGACAATTCCAACTAATGAATTCTATCGCTTGTTGCTTCTTAGCTCCACCCAAGGGCAGCACGGTAGCACAGTGGTTAACACAGTTGCTTCATGGCTCCAGGGTCCCAGGTTCGCTTCCCGGCTTGGGTCACTGTCTGTGCGGAGTCTGCACGTTCTCCCCCATGTCTGCACGAGTTTCCTCCGGGTGCTCTGGTTTCCTCTCACAGTCCGAAGATGTGTCGATTAGGTGGATTGGCCACGATAAATTGCCCTTGGGTGTCCAAAAAATGGTTAAGTGGGGTTACGGGGATAGGATGGAGGTGTGGGATAGGATGGTGGTGTGGACTTGGGTAGGGTGCTCTTCCCAAGGGCCGGTGCAGACTCGATGGGCCGAATGGCCTCATTCTGCACTGTAACTTCTATAAGTTGATTCTACCAGATTTTCTGAGCCAATATCCTCTCTCTTTCACAGATTTCATCCTGAACTAATATTGCTAGCCCAACTCTTTTCCCCTTTTGCCAGGACCTTCCCAGGTACCAAGTGTACTACGTACGACACCCTGGGCTAGTGCACAGTCAATTCCCACCCCTCTGGAGACACAACACAAGTGAATTAACCAATAATTCAGAAGAAAACCCAAAGTCTTTGGCCCTTGGCTGCCCAGTAATTACAGTCCCCGGGTTTGTAAACATAAACACAATTGCTGTTTATTTATAAGAAGAACCATAATGAAAGATGCAACAAATACAACTGGGTAACTATTGTCTAATTCCAAATCACTACTTTAATTCCCCCCCACCCCACACCTCCATGCTACACACACACACACACCTCCACGCTACACACACACACACACACACACCTCCACGCTACACACACACACACACCTCCACGCTACACACACACCTCCACGCTACACACACACACACACACACACACACACACCTCCACGCTACACACACACACACACCTCCACGCTACACACACACACACACACCTCCACGCTACACACACACACACACCTCCACGCTACACACACACACACACCTCCACGCTACACACACACACACACCTCCACGCTACACACACACACACACCTCCACGCTACACACACACACACCTCCACGCTACACACACACCCATCCACGCTACACACACACCCATCCACGCTACACACACACACCTCCACGCTACACACACACACACCTCCACGCTACACACACACACACCTCCACGCTACACACACACACAGCCACGCTACACACACACACATCCACGCTACACACACACACATCCACGCTACACACACACACATCCACGCTACACACACACACATCCACGCGCTACACACACATCCACGCTACACACACACATCCACGCTACACACACACATCCACGCTACACACACACATCCACGCTACACACACACATCCACGCTACACACACACATCCACGCTACACACACACATCCACGCTACACACACACACACATCCACGCTACACACACACATCCACGCTACACACACACACACACACACATCCACGCTACACACACACACACACATCCACGCTACACACACACACACACACACACAAAAAGAAAGGGGCAAAGAAAAATCAAAAGTAAAAGGGAAAAAAAAGTATTTGTTTCAGAAACAAAAACAGAAGGTACAACCTTAAAAGGTCTGACAGTATCTGTGGAGAGTGAAGGGAGCTAACGTTTCGAGTCTGAACTTGTCCTCTCACTGATTAATTTCCCCATTAACATGTCTCACTTCCTTATAACCAAAGGCGTGGTTATGGGTACCCGCATGGATCCCAGTTTGCCCGTCTCGTTAGGGGTGTGTGGAATATTCCTTGTTCCAGTTCTACTCCGGTCCCATCCCACAACTCTTTTATTGGTACATCGACAACTGTTTCGGTGCTGCTTCATTTTCCAATCTGGACCTGGAAAAATGTATTAATTTTGCTTCCAATTTCCACACCTGTATCACCTTCACCTGGTTTATCTCCGACACTTCCCCTCCCTTCCTTGGCCTTTCTATCTCAATTTCCCCTCCCTTCCTTGATCTTCCTATCTCAATTTCCCCTCCCTTCCTTGGCCTTTCTATCTCAATTTCACCTCCCTCCCTTGGCCTTTCTATCTCAATTTCCCCTCCCTTCCTTGATCTTCCTATCTCAATTTCCCCTCCCTTCCTTGGCCTTTCTATCTCAATTTCCCCTCCCTACCTTGATCTTCCCATCTCAATTTCCCCTCCCTTCCTTGATCTTCCTATCTCAATTTCCCCTCCCTTCCTTGGCCTTTCTATCTCAATTTCCCCTCCCTTCCTTGGCCTTTCTATCTCAATTTCCCCTCCCTTCCTTGATCTTCCTATCTCAATTTCCCCTCCCTTCCTTGGCCTTTCTATCTCAATTTCCCCTCCCTTCCTTGATCTTCCTATCTCAATTTCCACTCCTTTCCTTGGCCTTTCTATCTCAATTTCCAGGGATAGATTGTCTACCCATTTCAAACCCACCGACTCCCACAGCTACCTCGACTACAGCTCTCCACGCCCCACATCCTGCAAGGACTCCATCCCATTCTCCCAGTTCCTTCACCTCTGTCACATCTGTTCTGATTATGCCACTTTTCCTGTCTACCCCCATAATCCTGGTCGATGAAAAATCTGTAACTTGAGTAAATTCAATGACCTAACCTCCACTGCTCCCTGGGGAAGAGAAACATAATAATAGCTCATTGTCGCAAGTAAAATTCCACAAACTAGCGACTCTTAAAAGGGAGACCTCCTCCCTTGCCTGGGTCACTGTCCATGTGGAGTTTTCACATTCTCCCCGTGTCTGAGTGGGTTTCACCCCTACAATCTAAAGATGTGCAGGTTAGGTGGATTGGCCACGCTAAATTGCCCCTTAATTTGAAAAAAAAAACATAATTGGGTACTCTAAATTTATAAATAAAAAAAACAACACTAGCCAATTATCTCACTAAATTGACCAGATGTTTAACTCACTCACCTAACTAACCCGATACTCTACCCGGTCACTACAATAACCGGTCACTACAATAACCGGTCTCATTCCACTAACTTGCTGGTCTGATCTGTCTCGCTGCCAGTCATTTGAGGGTTAACTCAAAGCTGTAATTATAATGTGTCTGGAATGTTTACAGGGCGCAGATTCACAGCTCCTCCAAGCCGACAATTCCGCAGACAGACAGCAGGGGATTCTTGGCTCCTGGGAACGTGCTCGGAGGCAACAAGGTCCTCCCGACACAAAGACCTGGCAAGCACCCAGCCGCTGAGCAGACAAGCAGCCTGACTGGGCACTGCAACACCGCCCCCTGCTGGCACACCACGCTAAACCCAACTCCTTAAAAAAAAACCTTCACAGCAGGTTTCAGACGGCGAAACAGGCAGCTGCGAGGAGCTCAGGGCCACATCAACAAGCGGGATCAATTAAGGTAATTGGTAAAAGAACCAGAGGGAGATTTACTTTCCGCAGTGAGGTGCGAGGATCTGGAATGTCTGGCAGGAGAAGATGGAGCAGAAAAATCCCAGAGGCAATCACATAAATACTTGAAAAGGAGAGATTCGCAGGGGCTGTGGAGTTACTTGGATAGAGTCAGCACCGGTTTGATGGACTGAATGGCCACCTTCTGGATAGAATTATACTATGATTGTAATTGGGATAAAAGTTAAAACATGCAACCAACAAAATGTCATTGAGGTCGACATCACACAAAAGGCCCTTTGGCCCATTGCGTCTGCACTGGGCAAAAACCATCTCACTATTCTAATCCTATTTTCCAGCACTTGGCACATATCCTTGCGTACCTTGGCCTTGCAAGTGCACATTTCAATACTTCTTCAATGTTATGAGGGTCTCTGCCTCCACCACCCTTTCAGGCAGCGAGTTCCAGACTCCCACCACCCTCTGGGTGAAAAGGTTTTACTCACATCCCCTCTAAACCTCCTGCCCCTGACCGTAAATCTATGCCCCCTGGTCATTGACTCCTCCACCAAGGGGAAAAGTTTCTTCCTGTCGTCTCTATCTGCACCCCTCAGAATTGTATACATCTCAACCATGTCCCTCCCTCAGCCTCCTCTACTCCAAGGAAATCAACCCCAGCCTATCCAATCTCTCTTCCTAACAAAAACTCTCCAGCCCAGGCAACATCCTGGTAAATCTCCTCTGCGCCCTTTCCAGTGCTATCACGTCCTTCCTATAATGCGGATTCCAGAACTGCACACAATACTCTAGCTGTGCACTGTACAGCTCCAGCAAAACGCCCCTGCTTTTAAACTCTGTCCTGGAAAATGAGAGGTTCGTCTCCCAGAGGACTCTCTCAGATATATCCGTGTGCGCCACGTCTGTACCCCTCGATGTATGTGCACAATAAATACTTGTGTTTGTAGAGCACCTTTAACCAAGTAAAACGTCCCGAAGCCCTTCGCGTGAATGGCGAACAAAATTTAACGCTGAGCCACATGTAAAGACCCGAGGATAGATGAGGCAAGCCTCAAAGAGCGCTCGCTATAAAAGGAGGTTGGGAAAACAGAACAATGTAGAGGTTTAGAGAGAGAATTCCGGAGCTTCCACCCTTGACAGCTGAAGGCTCGGCTGCCCGTGGTGGAGTGATTAAATCCGGGAATGCGCAAGATTCCAGAATTGGAAGAGTGCGGAGATCTCAGGGTTATGGGTTTGGGCGAGTTCACAGAGACAGATAGAGAGAGAGAGAGAGAGAGAGGGAGAGGGGCGAGGCCACAGAGAGGGTTTGAACACCAGGTTGAATATTTAAAAAATTGAGAGGCTTTGCTAGACCGGGAGTCAGTGTCGGTGACTGAGCACAGGGGGTGATGTGTGAACGGGGGCCAGGAAAGCACCACTCGGGTCCACGAGTAACAAAGGGTAAAAACTTCACTCGATATCCAGGTGTGCCCTCCAGCCTGTGCCGATATCATCTGGTTCATGTCCACTAATGTCTTGTTGATTTTTAAAAACAGTTAATGGTTTCTACCTCTTGCGCCATTTGAAAAAGTTTCTCATGTCAAGGCATGCTGATTAAAGTTAAAGTTTGTTGTATTTTACAGCTGTTCTATAATTTGAAACAGTTACCAGTTAAGAAGGAAAGCTCACCAGGTTCAAACTATTTACTATTCAGCACATCTGAAATCACTTTTACTTAAAAACAACAAGATTTTTTATTTGAACAATCAGACCTGCCAAGCTCCTTTCTACATTTCCTCTGACACATACTCCAATATTAAAATCACCCTACGATAAGAATATCAATCCCTCAAAAACAGTCCCTTACTCTGCAGCACAGAGCTGAAATAGCTGAGCTACCCACTCCTGATTATCTGGACAGTAAGAGCTATCTGTCCTAGATTACCATTCACAGATCCCCAGCAGTTTATATACAGGCATCAAGGGAGATTAGAAACAAGCTGGAGTGTGATGCACCCCCTGGTTAAGAAGCCCCCTGTCACTCACTATCTGGATGTGTATAGGGAAATTAGCTGTACAGCCACAGTGAGAGTGAGCACCTTCAGGGAGAGGAGGGGGAGCTGAACCCCAGTGAGAGTCAGCACCTGCAGGGAGAGGAGGGGGAGCTGAACCCCAGTGAGAGTCAGCACCTTCAGGGAGAGGAGGGGGAGCTGAACCCCAGTGAGAGTCAGCACCTTCAGGGAGAGGAGGGGGAGCTGAACCCCAGTGAGAGTCAGCACCTTCAGGGAGAGGAGGGGAGCTGAACCCCAGTGAGAGTCAGCACCTTCAGGGAGAGGAGGGGGAGCTGAGCCCCAGTGAGAGTCAGAACCTTCAGGAGAGGAGGGGGAGCAGTACCCCAGGGAGAGTCAGCACCTTCAGGGAGAGGAGGGGGAGCTGAGCCCCTGTGAGAGTCAGCACCTTCAGGGAGAGGAGGGGGAGCTGAACCCCAGTGAGAGTCAGCACCTTCAGGGAGAGGAGGGGGAGCTGAACCCCAGTGAGAGTCAGCACCTTCAGGGAGAGGAGGGGGAGCTGAACCCCAGTGAGAGTCAGCACCTTCAGGGAGAGGAGGGGGAGCTGAACCCCAGTGAGAGTCAGCACCTTCAGGGAGAGGAGGGGGAGCTGAACCCCAGTGAGAGTCAGCACCTTCAGGGAGAGGAGGGGGAGCTGAACCCCAGGGAGAGTCAGCACCTTCAGGGAGAGGAGGGGGAGCTGAACCCCAGGGAGAGTCAGCACCTTCAGGGAGAGGAGGGGGAGCTGAACCCCAGGGAGAGTCAGCACCTTCAGGGAGAGGAGGAGGAGCTGAACCCCAGTGAGAGTCAGCACCTTCAGGGAGAGGAGGGGGAGCTGAACCCCAGTGAGAGTCAGCACCATCAGGGAGAGGAGGGGGAGCTGAACCCCAGTGAGAGTCAGCACCTTCAGGGAGAGGAGGGGGAGCTGAACCCCAGTGAGAGTCAGCACCTTCAGGGAGAGGAGGGGGAGCTGAACCCCAGTGAGAGTCATCACCTTCAGGGAGAGGAGGGGGAGCTGAACCCCAGTGAGAGTCAGCACCTTCAGGAAGAGGAGGGGGAGCTGAACCCCAGTGAGAGTCAGCACCTGCAGCAGAGGAGAGTGGGGTGCGCGGAGTGTTTGAGGGACAGCAGGTGGAAGAAATAGAAAAAGAGCTGGTTGGAATGTCAGGACCTGATTGATTCTTCTCGAAGGACACAGACAGATTGCTGCCAGTGACACTTGACACATATCAATTAGCTGCTGAGCCAATCGGAGGAGAGCACAATTATCTTTGGCCCCGACTCCAGTAGCTGTATTGACGCATTACAGCGTCAGCACTTTGGGCTGATGGAGTCGGATGCTTAATGCAATGTTGCTGTAGAGCTGCAAGGAGCAGACAAACATCAATCCTCTCTCGCTGGCATAGACAGCAGCATAAATCACTCCACTTGATGATGAACCTAACCATCATCACGGGTATCAAAAGGGTCTCCAGGGTCTTGAGTTGTAAATAACACCTGCTGGGGCGAGTTCAAAGGGTAATAGTTCACCGAGTCACGTGCCATGTCCCATCCCCATTTTGTGGATCAATAAATATAAATGCCTCACTTGACAGTCAAACTGCCTTTGCCAGGAAGGGGAACACTGGGATCTTAGTGAGCAGACCCTGCCACATAGAAATATTAGAGTATGGGACAGAGGTTCAGGACCATTAACTTCTCCGACGCCGACTCACGCCCTCCACCCACCCCCAGTCCGCTGTCTGGCCACATGTCCCCTGCCCTCCAGCACTGGCTGACAATCACTTCATCCTTGAATGAATTACGTTTCCAAAAAATAAAATTGAAAACATTTGACGACAGTGCTTCAAAATAATGGAAAGGGCCAACTGTAACCTTTCTCTTTCCATCTCCGACACCCTCACAGTGGTTACAATTATTCTTAAATGAGGTGCCGATGTGGCTTTGGCCCTCCTGTTGAATACATTCTGATGCATCACTGTAATTTGGAATAAACAAACAAAATGACAGTTTCGGAGAACCCCCCCGCAACAGAAATTGCAGCAGTAAAATCCGCATTCGGAATCCTAAAATACTCCGTGTTTTTCTCATAATGTTGAGTCATAGATCAGGAAGATCCACCCCTGCTCTATGACCACAGCTACTGGCCTCAGCAATGCCGGCCGAAAATCAGACATTGTTCCATCCACTGAAAACTATTCAGTGGGTGGACGTTCCGTAGAATAGAAGATGATTCCATAGAATCGCTACAGTGCAGAAGGAGGCCATTTGGTCCATCGAGTCTGCACCGACCCTTACCTCGGCACAATCCCTGCAACCCCACCCTAAGGGGCAATTTAGCTGCACCCAAGCTGCACATCTTTGGACTGTGGGTGGAAACCGGAGCACCCGGGAGGAAACCCACGCAGACAGGGGGAGAACGTGTAGATTCCGCACAGACAGTGACCCAAGCCGGGAATCAAACCCGGGTACCTGGTGCCATGAGGCAGCAGTGCTAACCGCTATGCCACCATGCCGCCTATTGGCCACATACAGGACCAGACTGGGTTAAGAAGCCTAAGCGACATTGTCAGAATATGGATCCAAGAATACATAGAGGAGAGGGCATTGGAGGGTGAACTCTTAAGTTGTAGCTTGGAGATCGAAGCATCTGCAAAGGAGAACGGTCAATCCATTTGGCTCAGTGGAGAGTACTTCCTCAGAGAATCAGAGAGTCCTGGCTTCAAGTCCCACTTCAGGGCAAGCACCGAAATCAATGCAGTCCTGAGCAGGGGTGCTGTGCTACTGGGGGGCTTCCTTTTAGTATCAACCCAAAGTCCGAGAATAGACTTCAAACTCATAACATTCTCACTCAAGATGCGAATGTGACCAGCTCAGCCAAGACGGCACAAATATTTCGCACTGATAGAGATCTCTCGGATCAGACACAGAATTATATTGGGTCTACAGCACAGAAAACAGGTTCCTGTAGAAAGAATATACAGGCACTGGAGGTGGTGCAGAGAAGGTTCACAAGGATGACACCAGAAATGTGTGGGTGTGCATATCAGGAAAGGATTGAAGGCTGGCTCACTTCTCTCCTGCAAAGAAAGGCGTAAGGGTGATCTAATCGAGAAATTAAAAAAATTCTCAAAGGTTTTGATATGATGGAGAAAGTCAGCGAGAGTGAGTGAGAGCGGGAGCGAGCAAGAAAATTCAAAAGGAAATCAGAAGAAACACATCTGGTGTGTGGCAATATAATCAGGGCCTAGTTTTAAGGCCGATTAAATTGGATATCCGAAATTAAAGAATTGGGCACTTTAAATTAAAACCACAGTCTGCTCCAGCAAGAAGCCTGCAGAATATCCAACTTGAATATACAGAACTCAAACAGACTGCGGAGCAAGTCTGGAGCAGCCCCTGATACCCCATCAAGTGATTATCGCTCCTACACGAGATGCATTGGCCCACTGTCCACAGTTCCTGATACCGCATCAAGCAATCATCATTCCTCCTTGGGCAGGCTCAGGTACCCTGTCAACAGGTCATCAACTCGACCATTGGGCACCGAGAGCCTGGACACGATTCTCCGACCGCGGGACACGGTGTCCGCGCCGTTGTGAATGCCGTTGCGTTTCACGATGGCGTGAAACGGGCGTGGGCAGTACCTATTCTGGCCCCTACAGGGGCCAGCACGGTGCTGGAGTGGTTCACGCCACTCCAGCCTTACTTCCTGGTGCGCACTGGGGGCGGTGTCAACCTGCGCATGCGCTGTGGCCTTACTGAACGCTCCGACTCCGACGCAACATGGCACGGGGGGTTCTGGGGCCGGACAGGCAGCAAAGTAGGCCCGGGGAGGAAGAGGCCAGCCTGCCGATCAGTAGGCCCCGATCGCGGGCCAGACCCCATCGGAAACCTCCCCCGGTGAAGGTGCCCATCCCCCCCCCACCCCGACAGGCCACCTACCGACCCTTTGCGCAGAGTTCCTGCCAACGACCAGGTGTGGACGGCTCCGGCAGGACTCTGCTTTTTCCGCTCGGCCCATGTGGGCCGGAGAATCGGCAGCCCGGCCTCGGACAGCAGCCCACGACGCACCAAATGCGCCGGCGCCGATTCTTCGCTCCTCGGAGAATTGCGCGCCGACATCGGGGATGCCGTGGCGCAGTTTGACCGATTCTCCGGCCTAGCGCGAGAATGGGAGAATCGAGCCCCCTGCCTCCCGAGACTCCATTGCAGAAGGTCAAGGGCAGGTGAATGAAAATAGGCATTCCGGACATCTAGGAAAGTTGGGGGGGGGGGGGGGGTCTACAGCATACCAAACCATCTTTGCGGGTAGTATAGTCGAATCCTGGGTGTTTCTTGATATATAGTGGGTAATTTACAGGTTAACTATATTTAATAAAGTGTGCTGCATTATATCTGTGTCCGTACTTTGCTCTCCTCATAAATAAAGACACCTGGGTAACCTTTGATTGAAGAGCTGGTTGAAGTATCTGAATTGGACAGATACAACAGGTGGAGGCGTAGTGTTGTAAAAAGAAAACAGTAGAGAGAGTGGTGAGAATGTGGAACTCGCTACCACAGGGAGTGGCTATGGATCCATTTATAAGAACTAGGATCAGGGTTTGGCAATTCAGCCACTCCAGCCCGTTCCGCCAGTCAATACGATCATATCTCATCGCCTCTCGGCCTTAACTCCACTTTCCTGCTCGGAGAAGCTAGGCTACAAGATGAGGTAGAAAGGAATAGTGTGTTATGGTGGTCGATTTGGATGAGAAAAGATGCTCGACTGAAGTATGGACAGGTTGGGCCGAGTGGCCTCTTTCGGTGTTGTATATCCCATGCAATCCATACGCCAGCGTTCAGACACCACATAAACCTCCTGCTGGCTTGCCCTGGAAGACCTCAATCCTCTTCTCCCTCACCTATCCATCCAGTCCTCTCTTGAACACGTCAACGCACTCTGCTTCAGCCGTTCCCTGTCCCACCGTGGAGTGGAATATCGCTTCGGCTCTTATTTAATCTGCTACTGACCATCTTGAAATCGTGCCCCTGTTCGGGCTCCACCCAGAAGTTTCCCACGTCAGCACCTGCGGCCCTTTCCCCAATTACCGAGTTGGAAAGGGCCGAGTACACAGTCAGCAGTGGCAGGCTGTGAACTGCTGGAGGGGAGAGCTGGAGACCCAGCTGGGGGTGGCTTTAATGGGCAGGCTCGCCGGCCATTAAAATTAAACATCAAAAGCCAGCTTCCTGTTGGAGCTGGAATTAATCTGGCAAAATCGGCTCTGGGGATAAACAGAAGAAAACCACTTCAGTTAAAATACATCTCCAAACGAAACAAACATGGGTGTGATGAAAATGGCAAGGGAGGGTGGGCAGGGGGGGTCAGGTCGGGATGTGATACATCACACTGCCACTTCTATAAACAGGCACTACCACAGGCCAAGAGACTCCGACGCAGTCTGCCAATGAATCAGTCACTGTTTATGGGACCCTCTTGTGTAACAAGTATCTTTATAATCCATTAGGATTAAAAAATCCCTCAGTGACATGGGTACAGGGTAATTGAATCCGAGCGCTTAGATGTAATTCAGCCTCGTTTTATAATCTCACATTCTGTCCTTATTTCCATATCATAGATCATAGAATTTACAGTGCAGAAGGAGACCATTTGGCCCATCGAGTCTGCACCGGCTCTTGGAAAGAGCACCCTACCCAAGGTCAACACCTCCCCCTATCCCCATAACCCAGTAACCCCACCCAACACTAAGGGCAATGATGGACACTGAGGGCAATTTAGCATGGCCAATCCACCTAACCTGCACATCTTTGTGACTGTGGGAGGAAACCGGAGCACCCGGAGGAAACCCACGCACACACGGGGAGGATGTGCAGACTCTGCACAGACAGTGACCCAAGCCGGAATCGAACCTGGGACCCTGGAGCTGTGAAGCATTTGTGCTAACCACAACGCTACTGTGCTGTCCTGATTGAAATCTGGGGCGAAATTCTCCGACCCCACGCAGGGTCGGAGAATAGGCGGGAAGCGGCGTTATTTCCGCTCCCGCAGGTTTTTGAATTCTCCCGCCGGTCATAAACCGGCGTTGTGCAAATCCCGCCGGCAGCCTGTGAAAACAGCTGGCGCCGGCGGGATTTCATTTTTTAAAAAACTTACCTCAAATCTCCGGCCCGGATGGGCCGAAGTCCCGCCACTGGGAGGCCTTCTCCCGCCGCCGAGGTTTAAACCACCTCTGGAACGGCGGGCTCAGCGGCGCGAGCAGGCCCCCGGGGTCCTGGGGGGGCGGGGGGTGATCGGACCCGGGGGGGTGCCCCCACGGAGGCCTGGCCCGCGATCGGGGCCCCCCGCTCACTCCGCGGGGCAGTGCCGTGGGGGCACTCTTTCTCCTTCCGCGCCGCCATGGCGGACGCGGAGGAGAACCCCGCATTGCGCATGCGCCGGCAGTGACGTCAGCGGCCAGCTGCCGCTGATGTCACTGCCAGCGCATGCGCCGACCGGCGAAAGCCTTTCGGCCAGCCCTGCTTCCGACTGCGCCGGGTGTTTGCGCCAGTCTTCTGGTGCAAACTGCTCCGGCGCGGGGCTGGCCCCCAAAGGTGGGGAGAATTCCCCACCTTTGGGGAGGCGCGACCCCCGAGTGGTTGGCGCCACTCCCCTACGCCGGCACCCTCCGTCACGCCGGGTAGGGGAGAATCCAGCCCCAGATATGAAACCCGATTAATCTTTTTTAAAAAACAAAAATTTAGAGTACCCAATTCATTGTGTTTCCAATTAAAAGGGGCAATTTAGAGTGGCCAATCCACCTACCCTGCACATCTTTTGGGCTATGGGGGCGAGACCCACGCAGACACGGGGAGAATGTGCAAACTCCACACGGACAGTGACCCAGGGCCGGGATCGAATCCGGGGCCGGGATCGAACCCAGGTCCTCGCCGCCGTGAGGCAGCAGTGCTAACCACTGTGTCACCCGTGCCATCCTAAAGGCCAATGAATCTTTAGCCTGAACAATGATGATTGTGTCTGCTCAAAGCTAATCACATTCACATTAATGCCCTCACTGTAGGTGCTGGGGACTGCAGCAGATACCAAGAGGTAGCTAATTACCCATAGGACCATAGACGTCTCTCTTCATTCCAGACAGACAATTGGTTATGTATAGCCTGTGGGGTACCACTCCGCTGGCATGGGGGTGGGGGGCAATGAGAGGAGGCAGACCTCCATGAACCACCACAGCCAGTCCGGGGATTGAACCTGCGCTGTTGGCATCATTCTGCATCACATACTAGCCATTCTAGTAAACGGAGTTAGCATACTTAGAGGACTACCCCAACTTTAAAAAGAAAGTATATTTATCTGAATTTTACATTTTTGAAAACACCGCAACAAAATAAATAAATCACAGTAAGAAAGGGACAAATTAATAAATTGCAGTAAGGGACAAATTAATAAATTACAGTAAGGGACAAATTAATAAATTACAGTAAGCGCAAAAACAGCTCAACATACATGAATACAAAGGGGGACAGAATAACAACAGTGCAATCATTAGACAAGGATAGATGCCTCTATAATCCCCACCAGAGACCAAGGGAGAAACAGGATGAAGCCATGAAAACCGTGGTAAAGTGGTCAGCGGCTAGGAATCCTGCAGTGAGTAACTCACTTCCTGATTCCCTAAAGCCTGTCCACCATCTACAAGCTCCAACAACACTCAAGAAGCTCAACACCCTCCAGGACAAAGCAGCCCGCTTGATTGCTACCCCTTCCACAAACGTTTACTCTCCACCACCGATGAACAATGGCAGCCGTGTGTGCCATCTACAAGATGCAGTGCAGTAACTCACCAAGGTTCCTGAGACAGCGCCTTCCAAACCCACGACCACCACCATCCAGGGCATGAGCAGCAGATAGCTGGGAACCCCACCTCGAGGTTCCCCTCCAAGTCACTCACCACCCTCACTTGGAAATATATCACCGTTCCTTCACTGTCACTGGGTCATAATCCTGGAACTCCCTCCCTAACAGCACAGTTGGTGTACCGACACCAGACAGACTTCAGCGGTTCAAGGCAGCAGCTCACCACCACCTTCTCAAGGGGCAATTAGGGATGGGCAATGAATGCTGGCCTAACCAGCAACACCCACATCCCATAAAAGTGAATTAAAAAAAACCCCTCCTGCAATTATCACGAGAGTTCAGGATAAATTTTCCATGCTACATTCGGCCGCGCACCAATGTATATCTCCCTCGACTCTAGTAGCACCAATAACCCACCACAGCCTCTTCTCCTCGGATACCAAACTCATCTGTACCCATGCAGAAGCCATTCACGGATTCTTTATATCCACCCTTACAAAAGGAAAGAAAATAAAGAAAATACACGAGAACCTCAGTTCCAAAGGGGAGTTGCATATATACCACAAGATGACCACCAAAAATACAGGACTCAGCTCAACCCCAGGCCCTCGTGTACCAAAGAAGCAAAACCAGGCATCTTGCGATGCCCCTAATATATGCCATGATGTGGAGATGCCGGCGTTGGACTGGGGTGAGAACAGTAAGAAGTCTTACAACACCAGGTTAAAGTCCAACAGGTTTGTTTCAAACACTAGCTTTCGGAGCACTGCTCCTTGCTTAGGTGAATCCATCTGAGGAAGGAGCGGTGCTCCGAAATCTAGTGTTGGAAATAAACCTGTTGGACTTTAAACTGGTGTTGTAAGCCTTCCTAATATGTGCCTTCAAGAGGGACATCCCAAACTCCAGAGGGCTACAGGATACCAGCCTCAGCACCAGACCTGGCCTAACTCAGCACACCCTGACACACGGGAATCAATAATCCTAGGAGCTCCAGTACAGCCCCATGCCCCAGCCGGACCCACACCTCTCCAGTCAGGTTTACAATGATTACGTCAGCCCCAGCCCGGGGACACCCTCCACTGAAGAGAGGAAGAATAGTCAAAACACCCAATAATTGGACGCCGTGGAGGGGCGAAGGGGGGACAATTCCAGGGGAATCTGGCCTAAGACACCAGACCCTCCAGGATTAGGAACAGCACCCAGCTCACCCAGATGAAGCAAAGGAGTGAAAAAAGAAACAACACCCCCCCCCCCCCCCCCACCCAAAGGGAAGAATGCCCAGCACTGTCTGCCATCACAGAAAGGATACCAAGAACAATCTCTCAAACAGCCCGACCAAAGATTAATAAAACCCACCTCAGCGTGTGCCGCCACTCATATCCCCCCCATTCTAATAACTCTAGAAAAAAGGACCCAAAAGGAAAAACTCCAACCTTAAGGAAAAGTCACAAGGAACCCAGTCCTCCCCAGGGTACATAAATCTGCCCAGGCCATCGAAGGAGATAGGTCTGGATTCTCAAATATAAAATAACCACCACCCATCACCCCCACCATCCACCCATCACCCTGCCGTGGCTCCACTCAT